>NW_028301721.1:1353008-1503342 GCF_037042655.1 Diuraphis noxia
ATGTGAACTTAACGTTAAAAATATAAAAAGTATGATTAGTTTAATAGAAATGACTTAAGACGATATTTAGCGGATTCATCACCTGTATTTCAAAATTTTTTTACGACATTTTATATTCACCCAAATGTATTGTAAAGACGTTGTTTAGATTTAAAATTATGTGAACTTAACGATAAAAATATAAAAAGTATGATTAGTTCAATACAAATGACTTTAAACGATATTTAGCGGAATTATCACCATTTTTTACCCAATTTTTTCCCAAATTTTTTTTCTATTTTTTGTATTCACCCAAATGTATTGTAAATACGTGTTTTAGATGTAAAATAATGTGAACTTAACGTTAAAAATATAAAAAGTATGATTAGTTTAATAGAAATGACTTAAGACGATATTTAGCGGATTCATCAGCTGTATTTCAAAATTTTTTTACGACCTTTTATATTCACCCAAATGTATTGTAAATACGTGTTTTAGATGTAAAATGGTGTGAACTTAACGAAAAAATATAAAAAGTATGATTAGTTCAATACAAATGACTTTAAACGATATTTAGCGGAATTATCACCATTTTTTACCAAATTTTTTCCCAAATTTTTTTTCTATTTTTTGTATTCACCCAAATGTATTGTAAATACGTGTTTTAGATGTAGAATAATGTGAACTTAACGATAAAAATATAAAAAGTATGATTAGTTCAATAAAAATGACTTTAAACGATATTTAGCGGAATTATCACCATTTTTTACCAAATTTTTTCCCAAATTTTTTTTCTATTTTTTGTATTCACCCAAATGTATTGTAAATACGTGTTTTAGATGTAAAATAATGTGAACTTAACGATAAAAATATAAAAAGTATGATTAGTTCAATACAAATGACTTTAAACGATATTTAGCCGAATTATCACCATTTTTTACCCAATTTTTTCCCAAATTGTTTTTCTATTTTTTGTATTCACCCAAATGTATTGTAAACACTCGTTTTAGATGTAAAATAATGTGAACTTAACGTTAAAAATATAAAAAGTATGATTAGTTCAATACAAATGACTTTAAACGATATTTAGCGGAATTATCAAAATTTTTTACCCAATTTTTTCCCAAATTTTTTTTCTATTTTTTGTATTCACCCAAATGTATTGTAAATACGTGTTTTAGATGTAAAATAATGTGAACTTAACGATAAAAATATAAAAAGTATGATTAGTTCAATACAAATGACTTTAAACGATATTTAGCGGAATTATCACCATTTTTTACCAAATTTTTTCCCAAATTTTTTTTCTATTTTTTGTATTCACCCAAATGTATTGTAAATACGTGTTTTAGATGTAAAATAATGTGAACTTAACGATAAAAATATAAAAAGTATGATTAGTTCAATACAAATGACTTTAAACAATATTTAGCGGAATTATCACCATTTTTTACCCAATTTTTTCCCAAATTTTTTTTCTTTTTTTTGTATTCACCCAAATGTATTGTAAACACGTGTTTTAGATGTAAAATAATGTGAACTTAACGTTAAAAATATAAAAAGTATGATTAGTTTAATAGAAATGACTTAAGACGATATTTAGCGGATTCATCACCTGTATTTCAAAATTTTTTTACGACATTTTATATTCACCCAAATGTATTGTAAAGACGTTGTTTAGATTTAAAATTATGTGAACTTAACGATAAAAATATAAAAAGTATGATTAGTTCAATACAAATGACTTTAAACGATATTTAGCGGAATTATCACCATTTTTTACCCAATTTTTTCCCAAATTTTTTTTCTATTTTTTGTATTCACCCAAATGTATTGTAAATACGTGTTTTAGATGTAAAATAATGTGAACTTAACGTTAAAAATATAAAAAGTATGATTAGTTTAATAGAAATGACTTAAGACGATATTTAGCGGATTCATCAGCTGTATTTCAAAATTTTTTTACGACCTTTTATATTCACCCAAATGTATTGTAAATACGTGTTTTAGATGTAAAATGGTGTGAACTTAACGAAAAAATATAAAAAGTATGATTAGTTCAATACAAATGACTTTAAACGATATTTAGCGGAATTATCACCATTTTTTACCAAATTTTTTTTCTATTTTTTGTATTCACCCAAATGTATTGTAAACTCGTGTTTTAGATGTAAAATAATGTGAACTTAACGTTAAAAATATAAAAAGTATGATTAGTTTAATAGAAATGACTTAAGACGATATTTAGCGGATTCATCACCTGTATTTCAAAATTTTTTTACGACCTTTTATATTCACCCAAATGTATTGTAAAGACGTTGTTTAGATGTAAAATTATGTGAACTTAACGATAAAAATATAAAAAGTATGATTAGTTCAATACAAATGACTTTAAACGATATTTAGCGGAATTATCACCATTTTTTACCCAATTTTTTCCCAAATTTTTTTTCTATTTTTTGTATTCACCCAAATGTATTGTAAACACGTGTTTTAGATGTAAAATAATGTGAACTTAACGTTAAAAATATAAAAAGTATGATTAGTTTAATAGAAATGACTTAAGACGATATTTAGCGGATTCATCACCTGTATTTCAAAATTTTTTTACGACCTTTTATATTCACCCAAATGTATTGTAAAGACGTGTTTTAGATGTAAAATAATGTGAACTTAACGATAAAAATATAAAAAGTATGATTAGTTCAATACAAATGACTTTAAACGATATTTAGCGGAATTATCACCATTTTTTACCCAATTTTTTCCCAAATTTTTTTTCTATTTTTTGTATTCACCCAAATGTATTGTAAACACGTGTTTTAGATGTAAAATAAAGTGAACTTAACGTTAAAAATATAAAAAGTATGATTAGTTTAATAGAAATGACTTAAGACGATATTTAGCGGATTCATCACCTGTATTTCAAAATTTTTTTACGACCTTTTATATTCACCCAAATGTATTGTAAAGACGTGTTTTAGATGTAAAATAATGTGAACTTAACGATAAAAATATAAAAAGTATGATTAGTTCAATACAAATGACTTTAAACGATATTTAGCGGAATTATCACCATTTTTTACCAAATTTTTTCCCAAATTTTTTTTCTATTTTTTGTATTCACCCAAATGTATTGTAAATACGTGTTTTAGATGTAAAATAATGTGAACTTAACGATAAAAATATAAAAAGTATGATTAGTTCAATAAAAATGACTTTAAACGATATTTAGCGGAATTATCACCATTTTTTACCAAATTTTTTCCCAAATTTTTTTTCTATTTTTTGTATTCACCCAAATGTATTGTAAATACGTGTTTTAGATGTAAAATAATGTGAACTTAACGATAAAAATATAAAAAGTATGATTAGTTCAATACAAATGACTTTAAACGATATTTAGCCGAATTATCACCATTTTTTACCCAATTTTTTCCCAAATTGTTTTTCTATTTTTTGTATTCACCCAAATGTATTGTAAACACGTGTTTTAGATGTAAAATAATGTGAACTTAACGTTAAAAATATAAAAAGTATGATTAGTTCAATACAAATGACTTTAAACGATATTTAGCGGAATTATCAACATTTTTTACCCAATTTTTTCCCAAATTTTTTTTCTATTTTTTGTATTCACCCAAATGTATTGTAAATACGTGTTTTAGATGTAAAATAATGTGAACTTAACGATAAAAATATAAAAAGTATGATTAGTTCAATACAAATGACTTTAAACGATATTTAGCGGAATTATCACCATTTTTTACCAAATTTTTTCCCAAATTTTTTTTCTATTTTTTGTATTCACCCAAATGTATTGTAAATACGTGTTTTAGATGTAAAATAATGTGAACTTAACGATAAAAATATAAAAAGTATGATTAGTTCAATACAAATGACTTTAAACAATATTTAGCGGAATTATCACCATTTTTTACCCAATTTTTTCCCAAATTTTTTTTCTTTTTTTTGTATTCACCCAAATGTATTGTAAACACGTGTTTTAGATGTAAAATAATGTGAACTTAACGTTAAAAATATAAAAAGTATGATTAGTTTAATAGAAATGACTTAAGACGATATTTAGCGGATTCATCACCTGTATTTCAAAATTTTTTTACGACATTTTATATTCACCCAAATGTATTGTAAAGACGTTGTTTAGATTTAAAATTATGTGAACTTAACGATAAAAATATAAAAAGTATGATTAGTTCAATACAAATGACTTTAAACGATATTTAGCGGAATTATCACCATTTTTTACCCAATTTTTTCCCAAATTTTTTTTCTATTTTTTGTATTCACCCAAATGTATTGTAAATACGTGTTTTAGATGTAAAATAATGTGAACTTAACGTTAAAAATATAAAAAGTATGATTAGTTTAATAGAAATGACTTAAGACGATATTTAGCGGATTCATCAGCTGTATTTCAAAATTTTTTTACGACCTTTTATATTCACCCAAATGTATTGTAAATACGTGTTTTAGATGTAAAATGGTGTGAACTTAACGAAAAAATATAAAAAGTATGATTAGTTCAATACAAATGACTTTAAACGATATTTAGCGGAATTATCACCATTTTTTACCAAATTTTTTTTCTATTTTTTGTATTCACCCAAATGTATTGTAAACACGTGTTTTAGATGTAAAATAATGTGAACTTAACGTTAAAAATATAAAAAGTATGATTAGTTTAATAGTAATGACTTAAGACGATATTTAGCGGATTCATCACCTGTATTTCAAAATTTTTTTACGACCTTTTATATTCACCCAAATGTATTGTAAAGACGTGTTTTAGATGTAAAATTATGTGAACGTAACGATAAAAATATAAAAAGTATGATTAAATCAATACAAATGACTTTAAACGATATTTAGCGGAATTATCACCATTTTTTACCAAATTTTTTTCCTATTTTTTGTATTCAGACAAATGTATTGTAAACACGTGTTTTAGATGTAAAATAATGTGAACTTAACGTTAAAAATATAAAAAGTATGATTAGTTTAATAGAAATGACTTAAGACGATATTTAGCGGATTCATCAGCTGTATTTCAAAATTTTTTTACGACCTTTTATATTCACCCAAATGTATTGTAAATACTTGTTTTAGATGTAAAATAATGTGAACTTAACGATAAAAATATAAAAAGTATGATTAGTTCAATACAAATGACTTTAAACGATATTTAGCGGAATTATCACCATTTTTTACCAAATTTTTTTCCTATTTTTTGTATTCAGACAAATGTATTGTAAACACGTGTTTTAGATGTAAAATAATGTGAACTTAACGTTAAAAATATAAAAAGTATGATTAGTTTAATAGAAATGACTTAAGACGATATTTAGCGGATTCATCAGCTGTATTTCAAAATTTTTTTACGACCTTTTATATTCACCCAAATGTATTGTAAATACTTGTTTTAGATGTAAAATAATGTGAACTTAACGATAAAAATATAAAAAGTATGATTAGTTCAATACAAATGACTTTAAACGATATTTAGCGGAATTATCACCATTTTTTACCAAATTTTTTCCCAAATTTTTTTTCTATTTTTTGTATTCACCCAAATGTATTGTAAATACGTGTTTTAGATGTAAAATAGTGTGAACTTAACGATAAAAATATAAAAAGTATGATTAGTTCAATACAAATGACTTTAAACGATATTTAGCGGAATTATCACCATTTTTTACCAAATTTTTTTTCTATTTTTTGTATTCACCCAAATGTATTGTAAACTCGTGTTTTAGATGTAAAATAATGTGAACTTAACGTTAAAAATATAAAAAGTATGATTAGTTTAATAGAAATGACTTAAGACGATATTTAGCGGATTCATCACCTGTATTTCAAAATTTTTTTACGACCTTTTATATTCACCCAAATGTATTGTAAAGACGTTGTTTAGATGTAAAATTATGTGAACTTAACGATAAAAATATAAAAAGTATGATTAGTTCAATACAAATGACTTTAAACGATATTTAGCGGAATTATCACCATTTTTTACCCAATTTTTTCCCAAATTTTTTTTCTATTTTTTGTATTCACCCAAATGTATTGTAAACACGTAATTTAGATGTAAAATAATGTAAACTTAACATTAAAAATATAAAAAGTATGATTAGTTTAATAGAAATGACTTAAGACGATATTTAGCGGATTCATCACCTGTATTTCAAAATTTTTTTACGACCTTTTACATTCACCCAAATGTATTGTAAATACGTTGTTTAGATGT
This sequence comes from Diuraphis noxia, assembly GCF_037042655.1. Taxonomy (NCBI): domain Eukaryota; kingdom Metazoa; phylum Arthropoda; class Insecta; order Hemiptera; family Aphididae; genus Diuraphis; species Diuraphis noxia. The sequence continues at coordinate 1,359,256 of NW_028301721.1, forward strand.
AAAATTATGTGAACTTAACGATAAAAATATAAAAAGTATGATTAGTTCAATACAAATGACTTTAAACGATATTTAGCGGAATTATCACCATTTTTTACCAAATTTTTTCCCAAATTTTTTTTCTATTTTTTGTATTCACCCAAATGTATTGTAAATACGTGTTTTAGATGTAAAATAATGTGAACTTAACGATAAAAATATAAAAAGTATGATTAGTTCAATACAAATGACTTTAAACGATATTTAGCGGAATTATCACCATTTTTTACCCAATTTTTTCCCAAATTTTTTTTCTATTTTTTGTATTCACCCAAATGTATTGTAAACACGTGTTTTAGATGTAAAATAAAGTGAACTTAACGTTAAAAATATAAAAAGTATGATTAGTTTAATAGAAATGACTTAAGACGATATTTAGCGGATTCATCACCTGTATTTCAAAATTTTTTTACGACCTTTTATATTCACCCAAATGTATTGTAAAGACGTGTTTTAGATGTAAAATAATGTGAACTTAACGATAAAAATATAAAAAGTATGATTAGTTCAATACAAATGACTTTAAACGATATTTAGCGGAATTATCACCATTTTTTACCAAATTTTTTCCCAAATTTTTTTTCTATTTTTTGTATTCACCCAAATGTATTGTAAATACGTGTTTTAGATGTAAAATAATGTGAACTTAACGATAAAAATATAAAAAGTATGATTAGTTCAATACAAATGACTTTAAACGATATTTAGCGGAATTATCACCATTTTTTACCAAATTTTTTCCCAAATTTTTTTTCTATTTTTTGTATTCACCCAAATGTATTGTAAATACGTGTTTTAGATGTAAAATAATGTGAACTTAACGATAAAAATATAAAAAGTATGATTAGTTCAATACAAATGACTTTAAACGATATTTAGCCGAATTATCACCATTTTTTACCCAATTTTTTCCCAAATTTTTTTTCTATTTTTTGTATTCACCCAAATGTATTGTAAACACGTGTTTTAGATGTAAAATAATGTGAACTTAACGTTAAAAATATAAAAAGTATGATTAGTTCAATACAAATGACTTTAAACGATATTTAGCGGAATTATCAACATTTTTTACCCAATTTTTTCCCAAATTTTTTTTCTATTTTTTGTATTCACCCAAATGTATTGTAAATACGTGTTTTAGATGTAAAATAATGTGAACTTAACGATAAAAATATAAAAAGTATGATTAGTTCAATACAAATGACTTTAAACGATATTTAGCGGAATTATCACCATTTTTTACCAAATTTTTTTTCTATTTTTTGTATTCACCCAAATGTATTGTAAACTCGTGTTTTAGATGTAAAATAATGTGAACTTAACGTTAAAAATATAAAAAGTATGATTAGTTTAATAGAAATGACTTAAGACGATATTTAGCGGATTCATCACCTGTATTTCAAAATTTTTTTACGACCTTTTATATTCACCCAAATGTATTGTAAAGACGTTGTTTAGATGTAAAATTATGTGAACTTAACGATAAAAATATAAAAAGTATGATTAGTTCAATACAAATGACTTTAAACGATATTTAGCGGAATTATCACCATTTTTTACCCAATTTTTTCCCAAATTTTTTTTCTATTTTTTGTATTCACCCAAATGTATTGTAAACACGTGTTTTAGATGTAAAATAATGTGAACTTAACGTTAAAAATATAAAAAGTATGATTAGTTTAATAGAAATGACTTAAGACGATATTTAGCGGATTCATCACCTGTATTTCAAAATTTTTTTACGACCTTTTATATTAACCCAAATGTATTGTAAAGACGTGTTTTAGATGTAAAATAATGTGAACTTAATGATAAAAATATAAAAAGTATGATTAGTTCAATACAAATGACTTTAAACGATATTTAGCGGAATTATCACCATTTTTTACCAAATTTTTTTTCTATTTTTTGTATTCACCCAAATGTATTGTAAACACGTGTTTTAGATGTAAAATAATGTGAACTTAACGTTAAAAATATAAAAAGTATGATTAGTTTAATAGTAATGACTTAAGACGATATTTAGCGGATTCATCACCTGTATTTCAAAATTTTTTTACGACCTTTTATATTCACCCAAATGTATTGTAAAGACGTGTTTTAGATGTAAAATTATGTGAACGTAACGATAAAAATATAAAAAGTATGATTAAATCAATACAAATGACTTTAAACGATATTTAGCGGAATTATCACCATTTTTTACCAAATTGTTTTCCTATTTTTTGTATTCAGACAAATGTATTGTAAACACGTGTTTTAGATGTAAAATAATGTGAACTTAACGTTAAAAATATAAAAAGTATGATTAGTTTAATAGAAATGACTTAAGACGATATTTAGCGGATTCATCACCCGTATTTCAAAATTTTTTTACGACCTTTTATATTCACCCAAATGTATTGTAAAGACGTGTTTTAGATGTAAAATTATGTGAACTTAACGATAAAAATATAAAAAGTATGATTAGTTCAATAAAAATGACTTTAAACGATATTTAGCGGAATTATCACCATTTTTTACCCAATTTTTTCCCAAATTTTTTTTCTATTTTTTGTATTCACCCAAATGTATTGTAAATACGTGTTTTAGATGTAAAATAATGTGAACTTAACGATAAAAATATAAAAAGTATGATTAGTTCAATACAAATGACTTTAAACGATATTTAGCGGAATTATCACCATTTTTTACCCAATTTTTTCCCAAATTTTTTTTCTATTTTTTGTATTCACCCAAATGTATTGTAAATACGTGTTTTAGATGTAAAATAATGTGAACTTAACGTTAAAAATATAAAAAGTATGATTAGTTCAATACAAATGACTTTAAACGATATTTAGCGGAATTATCACCATTTTTTACCAAATTTTTTTCCTATTTTTTGTATTCAGACAAATGTATTGTAAACACGTGTTTTAGATGTAAAATAATGTGAACTTAACGTTAAAAATATAAAAAGTATGATTAGTTTAATAGAAATGACTTAAGACGATATTTAGCGGATTCATCAGCTGTATTTCAAAATTTTTTTACGACCTTTTATATTCACCCAAATGTATTGTAAATACTTGTTTTAGATGTAAAATAATGTGAGCTTAACGATAAAAATATAAAAAGTATGATTAGTTCAATACAAATGACTTTAAACGATATTTAGCGGAATTATCACCATTTTTTACCAAATTTTTTTCCTATTTTTTGTATTCAGACAAATGTATTGTAAACACGTGTTTTAGATGTAAAATAATGTGAACTTAACGTTAAAAATATAAAAAGTATGATTAGTTTAATAGAAATGACTTAAGACGATATTTAGCGGATTCATCAGCTGTATTTCAAAATTTTTTTACGACCTTTTATATTCACCCAAATGTATTGTAAATACTTGTTTTAGATGTAAAATAATGTGAACTTAACGATAAAAATATAAAAAGTATGATTAGTTCAATACAAATGACTTTAAACGATATTTAGCGGAATTATCACCATTTTTTACCAAATTTTTTCCCAAATTTTTTTTCTATTTTTTGTATTCACCCAAATGTATTGTAAACTCGTGTTTTAGATGTAAAATAATGTGAACTTAACGATAAAAATATAAAAAGTATGATTAGTTCAATACAAATGACTTTAAACGATATTTAGCGGAATTATCACCATTTTTTACCAAATTTTTTCCCAAATTTTTTTTCTATTTTTTGTATTCACCCATATGTATTGTAAATACGTGTTTTAGATGTAAAATAATGTGAACTTAACGATAAAAATATAAAAAGTATGATTAGTTCAATACAAATGACTTTAAACGATATTTAGCGGAATTATCACCATTTTTTACCAAATTTTTTCCCAAATTTTTTTTCTATTTTTTGTATTCACCCAAATGTATTGTAAATACGTGTTTTAGATGTAAAATAATGTGAACTTAACGATAAAAATATAAAAAGTATGATTAGTTCAATACAAATGACTTTAAACGATATTTAGCCGAATTATCACCATTTTTTACCCAATTTTTTCCCAAATTTTTTTTCTATTTTTTGTATTCACCCAAATGTATTGTAAACACGTGTTTTAGATGTAAAATAATGTGAACTTAACGTTAAAAATATAAAAAGTATGATTAGTTCAATACAAATGACATTAAACGATATTTAGCGGAATTATCAACATTTTTTACCCAATTTTTTCCCAAATTTTTTTTCTATTTTTTGTATTCACCCAAATGTATTGTAAATACGTGTTTTAGATGTAAAATAATGTGAACTTAACGATAAAAATATAAAAAGTATGATTAGTTCAATACAAATGACTTTAAACGATATTTAGCGGAATTATCACCATTTTTTACCAAATTTTTTCCCAAATTTTTTTTCTATTTTTTGTATTCACCCAAATGTATTGTAAATACGTGTTTTAGATGTAAAATAATGTGAACTTAACGATAAAAATATAAAAAGTATGATTAGTTCAATACAAATGACTTTAAACAATATTTAGCGGAATTATCACCATTTTTTACCCAATTTTTTCCCAAATTTTTTTTCTTTTTTTTGTATTCACCCAAATGTATTGTAAACACGTGTTTTAGATGTAAAATAATGTGAACTTAACGTTAAAAATATAAAAAGTATGATTAGTTTAATAGAAATGACTTAAGACGATATTTAGCGGATTCATCAGCTGTATTTCAAAATTTTTTTACGACCTTTTATATTCACCCAAATGTATTGTAAATACGTGTTTTAGATGTAAAATGGTGTGAACTTAACGAAAAAATATAAAAAGTATGATTAGTTCAATACAAATGACTTTAAACGATATTTAGCGGAATTATCACCATTTTTTACCAAATTTTTTTTCTATTTTTTGTATTCACCCAAATGTATTGTAAACTCGTGTTTTAGATGTAAAATAATGTGAACTTAACGTTAAAAATATAAAAAGTATGATTAGTTTAATAGAAATGACTTAAGACGATATTTAGCGGATTCATCACCTGTATTTCAAAATTTTTTTACGACCTTTTATATTCACCCAAATGTATTGTAAAGACGTTGTTTAGATGTAAAATTATGTGAACTTAACGATAAAAATATAAAAAGTATGATTAGTTCAATACAAATGACTTTAAACGATATTTAGCGGAATTATCACCATTTTTTACCCAATTTTTTCCCAAATTTTTTTTCTATTTTTTGTATTCACCCAAATGTATTGTAAACACGTGTTTTAGATGTAAAATAATGTGAACTTAACGTTAAAAATATAAAAAGTATGATTAGTTTAATAGAAATGACTTAAGACGATATTTAGCGGATTCATCACCTGTATTTCAAAATTTTTTTACGACCTTTTATATTCACCCAAATGTATTGTAAATACGTGTTTTAGATGTAAAATAATGTGAACTTAACGTTAAAAATATAAAAAGTATGATTAGTTTAATAGAAATGACTTAAGACGATATTTAGCGGATTCATCAGCTGTATTTCAAAATTTTTTTACGACCTTTTATATTCACCCAAATGTATTGTAAATACGTGTTTTAGATGTAAAATGGTGTGAACTTAACGAAAAAATATAAAAAGTATGATTAGTTCAATACAAATGACTTTAAACGATATTTAGCGGAATTATCACCATTTTTTACCAAATTTTTTTTCTATTTTTTGTATTCACCCAAATGTATTGTAAACACGTGTTTTAGATGTAAAATAATGTGAACTTAACGTTAAAAATATAAAAAGTATGATTAGTTTAATAGTAATGACTTAAGACGATATTTAGCGGATTCATCACCTGTATTTCAAAATTTTTTTACGACCTTTTATATTCACCCAAATGTATTGTAAAGACGTGTTTTAGATGTAAAATTATGTGAACGTAACGATGAAAATATAAAAAGTATGATTAAATCAATACAAATGACTTTAAACGATATTTAGCGGAATTATCACCATTTTTTACCAAATTTTTTTCCTATTTTTTGTATTCAGACAAATGTATTGTAAACACGTGTTTTAGATGTAAAATAATGTGAACTTAACGTTAAAAATATAAAAAGTATGATTAGTTTAATAGAAATGACTTAAGACGATATTTAGCGGATTCATCACCCGTATTTCAAAATTTTTTTACGACCTTTTATATTCACCCAAATGTATTGTAAAGACGTGTTTTAGATGTAAAATTATGTGAACTTAACGATAAAAATATAAAAAGTATGATTAGTTCAATAAAAATGACTTTAAACGATATTTAGCGGAATTATCACCATTTTTTACCCAATTTTTTCCCAAATTTTTTTTCTATTTTTTGTATTCACCCAAATGTATTGTAAAGACGTGTTTTAGATGTAAAATAATGTGAACTTAACGATAAAAATATAAAAGTATGATTAGTTCAATACAAATGACTTTAAACGATATTTAGCGGAATTATCACCATTTTTTACCCAATTTTTTCCCAAATTTTTTTTCTATTTTTTGTATTCACCCAAATGTATTGTAAACACGTGTTTTAGATGTAAAATAATGTGAACTTAACGATAAAAATATAAAAAGTATGATTAGTTCAATACAAATGACTTTAAACGATATTTAGCGGAATTATCACCATTTTTTACCCAATTTTTTCCCAAATTTTTTTTCTATTTTTTGTATTCACCCAAATGTATTGTAAATACGTGTTTTAGATGTAAAATAATGTGAACTTAACGTTAAAAATATAAAAAGTATGATTAGTTCAATACAAATGACTTTAAACGATATTTAGCGGAATTATCACCATTTTTTACCAAATTTTTTTCCTATTTTTTGTATTCAGACAAATGTATTTTAAACACGTGTTTTAGATGTAAAATAATGTGAACTTAACGTTAAAAATATAAAAAGTATGATTAGTTTAATAGAAATGACTTAAGACGATATTTAGCGGATTCATCAGCTGTATTTCAAAATTTTTTTACGACCTTTTATATTCACCCAAATGTATTGTAAATACTTGTTTTAGATGTAAAATAATGTGAACTTAACGATAAAAATATAAAAAGTATGATTAGTTCAATACAAATGACTTTAAACGATATTTAGCGGAATTATCACCATTTTTTACCAAATTTTTTTCCTATTTTTTGTATTCAGACAAATGTATTGTAAACACGTGTTTTAGATGTAAAATAATGTGAACTTAACGTTAAAAATATAAAAAGTATGATTAGTTTAATAGAAATGACTTAAGACGATATTTAGCGGATTCATCAGCTGTATTTCAAAATTTTTTTACGACCTTTTATATTCACCCAAATGTATTGTAAATACTTGTTTTAGATGTAAAATAATGTGAACTTAACGATAAAAATATAAAAAGTATGATTAGTTCAATACAAATGACTTTAAACGATATTTAGCGGAATTATCACCATTTTTTACCAAATTTTTTCCCAAATTTTTTTTCTATTTTTTGTATTCACCCAAATGTATTGTAAACTCGTGTTTTAGATGTAAAATAATGTGAACTTAACGTTAAAAATATAAAAAGTATGATTAGTTTAATAGAAATGACTTAAGACGATATTTAGCGGATTCATCACCCGTATTTCAAAATTTTTTTACGACCTTTTATATTCACCCAAATGTATTGTAAAGACGTGTTTTAGATGTAAAATTATGTGAACTTAACGATAAAAATATAAAAAGTATGATTAGTTCAATACAAATGACTTTAAACGATATTTAGCGGAATTATCACCATTTTTTACCCAATTTTTTCCCAAATTTTTTTTCTATTTTTTGTATTCACCCAAATGTATTGTAAATACGTGTTTTAGATGTAAAATAATGTGAACTTAACGATAAAAATATAAAAAGTATGATTAGTTCAATACAAATGACTTTAAACGATATTTAGCGGAATTATCACCATTTTTTACCCAATTTTTTCCCAAATTTTTTTTCTATTTTTTGTATTCACCCAAATGTATTGTAAATACGTGTTTTAGATGTAAAATAATGTGAACTTAACGTTAAAAATATAAAAAGTATGATTAGTTCAATACAAATGACTTTAAACGATATTTAGCGGAATTATCACCGTTTTTTACCAAATTTTTTTCCTATTTTTTGTATTCAGACAAATGTATTGTAAACACGTGTTTTAGATGTAAAATAATGTGAACTTAACGTTAAAAATATAAAAAGTATGATTAGTTTAATAGAAATGACTTAAGACGATATTTAGCGGATTCATCAGCTGTATTTCAAAATTTTTTTACGACCTTTTATATTCACCCAAATGTATTGTAAATACTTGTTTTAGATGTAAAATAATGTGAACTTAACGATAAAAATATAAAAAGTATGATTAGTTCAATACAAATGACTTTAAACGATATTTAGCGGAATTATCACCATTTTTTACCAAATTTTTTCCCAAATTTTTTTTCTATTTTTTGTATTCACCCAAATGTATTGTAAATACGTGTTTTAGATGTAAAATAGTGTGAACTTAACGATAAAAATATAAAAAGTATGATTAGTTCAATACAAATGACTTTAAACGATATTTAGCGGAATTATCACCATTTTTTACCAAATTTTTTTTCTATTTTTTGTATTCACCCAAATGTATTGTAAACTCGTGTTTTAGATGTAAAATAATGTGAACTTAACGTTAAAAATATAAAAAGTATGATTAGTTTAATAGAAAAGACTTAAGACGATATTTAGCGGATTCATCACCCGTATTTCAAAATTTTTTTACGACCTTTTATATTCACCCAAATGTATTGTAAAGACGTGTTTTAGATGTAAAATTATGTGAACTTAACGATAAAAATATAAAAAGTATGATTAGTTCAATACAAATGACTTTAAACGATATTTAGCGGAATTATCACCATTTTTTACCCAATTTTTTCCCAAATTTTTTTTCTATTTTTTGTATTCACCCAAATGTATTGTAAATACGTGTTTTAGATGTAAAATAATGTGAACTTAACGATAAAAATATAAAAAGTATGATTAGTTCAATACAAATGACTTTAAACGATATTTAGCGGAATTATCACCATTTTTTACCCAATTTTTTCCCAAATTTTTTTTCTATTTTTTGTATTCACCCAAATGTATTGTAAATACGTGTTTTAGATGTAAAATAATGTGAACTTAACGTTAAAAATATAAAAAGTATGATTAGTTCAATACAAATGACTTTAAACGATATTTAGCGGAATTATCACCATTTTTTACCAAATTTTTTTCCTATTTTTTGTATTCAGACAAATGTATTGTAAACACGTGTTTTAGATGTAAAATAATGTGAACTTAACGTTAAAAATATAAAAAGTATGATAAGTTTAATAGAAATGACTTAAGACGATATTTAGCGGATTCATCAGCTGTATTTCAAAATTTTTTTACGACCTTTTATATTCACCCAAATGTATTGTAAATACTTGTTTTAGATGTAAAATAATGTGAACTTAACGATAAAAATATAAAAAGTATGATTAGTTCAATACAAATGACTTTAAACGATATTTAGCGGAATTATCACCATTTTTTACCAAATTTTTTTCCTATTTTTTGTATTCAGACAAATGTATTGTAAACACGTGTTTTAGATGTAAAATAATGTGAACTTAACGTTAAAAATATAAAAAGTATGATTAGTTTAATAGAAATGACTTAAGACGATATTTAGCGGATTCATCAGCTGTATTTCAAAATTTTTTTACGACCTTTTATATTCACCCAAATGTATTGTAAATACTTGTTTTAGATGTAAAATAATGTGAACTTAACGATAAAAATATAAAAAGTATGATTAGTTCAATACAAATGACTTTAAACGATATTTAGCGGAATTATCACCATTTTTTACCAAATTTTTTCCCAAATTTTTTTTCTATTTTTTGTATTCACCCAAATGTATTGTAAATACGTGTTTTAGATGTAAAATAGTGTGAACTTAACGATAAAAATATAAAAAGTATGATTAGTTCAATACAAATGACTTTAAACGATATTTAGCGGAATTATCACCATTTTTTACCAAATTTTTTTTCTATTTTTTGTATTCACCCAAATGTATTGTAAACTCGTGTTTTAGATGTAAAATAATGTGAACTTAACGTTAAAAATATAAAAAGTATGATTAGTTTAATAGAAAAGACTTAAGACGATATTTAGCGGATTCATCACCTGTATTTCAAAATTTTTTTACGACCTTTTATATTCACCCAAATGTATTGTAAAGACGTTGTTTAGATGTAAAATTATGTGAACTTAACGATAAAAATATAAAAAGTATGATTAGTTCAATACAAATGACTTTAAACGATATTTAGCGGAATTATCACCATTTTTTACCAAATTTTTTCCCAAATTTTTTTTCTATTTTTTGTATTCACCCAAATGTATTGGAAATACGTGTTTTAGATGTAAAATAATGTGAACTTAACGATAAAAATATAAAAAGTATGATTAGTTCAATACAAATGACTTTAAACGATATTTAGCGGAATTATCACCATTTTTTACCCAATTTTTTCCCAAATTTTTTTTCTATTTTTTGTATTCACCCAAATGTATTGTAAACACGTGTTTTAGATGTAAAATAAAGTGAACTTAACGTTAAAAATATAAAAAGTATGATTAGTTTAATAGAAATGACTTAAGACGATATTTAGCGGATTCATCACCTGTATTTCAAAATTTTTTTACGACCTTTTATATTCACCCAAATGTATTGTAAAGACGTGTTTTAGATGTAAAATAATGTGAACTTAACGATAAAAATATAAAAAGTATGATTAGTTCAATACAAATGACTTTAAACGATATTTAGCGGAATTATCACCATTTTTTACCAAATTTTTTCCCAAATTTTTTTTCTATTTTTTGTATTCACCCAAATGTATTGTAAATACGTGTTTTAGATGTAAAATAATGTGAACTTAACGATAAAAATATAAAAAGTATGATTACTTCAATACAAATGACTTTAAACGATATTTAGCGGAATTATCACCATTTTTTACCAAATTTTTTCCCAAATTTTTTTTCTATTTTTTGTATTCACCCAAATGTATTGTAAATACGTGTTTTAGATGTAAAATAATGTGAACTTAACGATAAAAATATAAAAAGTATGATTAGTTCAATACAAATGACTTTAAACGATATTTAGCCGAATTATCACCATTTTTTACCCAATTTTTTCCCAAATTTTTTTTCTATTTTTTGTATTCACCCAAATGTATTGTAAACACGTGTTTTAGATGTAAAATAATGTGAACTTAACGTTAAAAATATAAAAAGTATGATTAGTTCAATACAAATGACTTTAAACGATATTTAGCGGAATTATCAACATTTTTTACCAAATTTTTTCCCAAATTTTTTTTCTATTTTTTGTATTCACCCAAATGTATTGTAAATACGTGTTTTAGATGTAAAATAATGTGAACTTAACGATAAAAATATAAAAAGTATGATTAGTTCAATACAAATGACTTTAAACGATATTTAGCGGAATTATCACCATTTTTTACCAAATTTTTTCCCAAATTTTTTTTCTATTTTTTGTATTCCCCAAATGTATTGTAAATACGTGTTTTAGATGTAAAATAATGTGAACTTAACGATAAAAATATAAAAAGTATGATTAGTTCAATACAAATGACTTTAAACGATATTTAGCGGAATTATCACCATTTTTTACCCAATTTTTTCCCAAATTTTTTTTCTATTTTTTGTATTCACCCAAATGTATTGTAAATACGTGTTTTAGATGTAAAATAATGTGAACTTAACGTTAAAAATATAAAAAGTATGATTAGTTCAATACAAATGACTTTAAACGATATTTAGCGGAATTATCACCGTTTTTTACCAAATTTTTTTCCTATTTTTTGTATTCAGACAAATGTATTGTAAACACGTGTTTTAGATGTAAAATAATGTGAACTTAACGTTAAAAATATAAAAAGTATGATTAGTTTAATAGAAATGACTTAAGACGATATTTAGCGGATTCATCAGCTGTATTTCAAAATTTTTTTACGACCTTTTATATTCACCCAAATGTATTGTAAATACTTGTTTTAGATGTAAAATAATGTGAACTTAACGATAAAAATATAAAAAGTATGATTAGTTCAATACAAATGACTTTAAACGATATTTAGCGGAATTATCACCATTTTTTACCAAATTTTTTCCCAAATTTTTTTTCTATTTTTTGTATTCACCCAAATGTATTGTAAATACGTGTTTTAGATGTAAAATAGTGTGAACTTAACGATAAAAATATAAAAAGTATGATTAGTTCAATACAAATGACTTTAAACGATATTTAGCGGAATTATCACCATTTTTTACCAAATTTTTTTTCTATTTTTTGTATTCACCCAAATGTATTGTAAACTCGTGTTTTAGATGTAAAATAATGTGAACTTAACGTTAAAAATATAAAAAGTATGATTAGTTTAATAGAAAAGACTTAAGACGATATTTAGCGGATTCATCACCCGTATTTCAAAATTTTTTTACGACCTTTTATATTCACCCAAATGTATTGTAAAGACGTGTTTTAGATGTAAAATTATGTGAACTTAACGATAAAAATATAAAAAGTATGATTAGTTCAATACAAATGACTTTAAACGATATTTAGCGGAATTATCACCATTTTTTACCCAATTTTTTCCCAAATTTTTTTTCTATTTTTTGTATTCACCCAAATGTATTGTAAATACGTGTTTTAGATGTAAAATAATGTGAACTTAACGATAAAAATATAAAAAGTATGATTAGTTCAATACAAATGACTTTAAACGATATTTAGCGGAATTATCACCATTTTTTACCCAATTTTTTCCCAAATTTTTTTTCTATTTTTTGTATTCACCCAAATGTATTGTAAATACGTGTTTTAGATGTAAAATAATGTGAACTTAACGTTAAAAATATAAAAAGTATGATTAGTTCAATACAAATGACTTTAAACGATATTTAGCGGAATTATCACCATTTTTTACCAAATTTTTTTCCTATTTTTTGTATTCAGACAAATGTATTGTAAACACGTGTTTTAGATGTAAAATAATGTGAACTTAACGTTAAAAATATAAAAAGTATGATAAGTTTAATAGAAATGACTTAAGACGATATTTAGCGGATTCATCAGCTGTATTTCAAAATTTTTTTACGACCTTTTATATTCACCCAAATGTATTGTAAATACTTGTTTTAGATGTAAAATAATGTGAACTTAACGATAAAAATATAAAAAGTATGATTAGTTCAATACAAATGACTTTAAACGATATTTAGCGGAATTATCACCATTTTTTACCAAATTTTTTTCCTATTTTTTGTATTCAGACAAATGTATTGTAAACACGTGTTTTAGATGTAAAATAATGTGAACTTAACGTTAAAAATATAAAAAGTATGATTAGTTTAATAGAAATGACTTAAGACGATATTTAGCGGATTCATCAGCTGTATTTCAAAATTTTTTTACGACCTTTTATATTCACCCAAATGTATTGTAAATACTTGTTTTAGATGTAAAATAATGTGAACTTAACGATAAAAATATAAAAAGTATGATTAGTTCAATACAAATGACTTTAAACGATATTTAGCGGAATTATCACCATTTTTTACCAAATTTTTTCCCAAATTTTTTTTCTATTTTTTGTATTCACCCAAATGTATTGTAAATACGTGTTTTAGATGTAAAATAGTGTGAACTTAACGATAAAAATATAAAAAGTATGATTAGTTCAATACAAATGACTTTAAACGATATTTAGCGGAATTATCACCATTTTTTACCAAATTTTTTTTCTATTTTTTGTATTCACCCAAATGTATTGTAAACTCGTGTTTTAGATGTAAAATAATGTGAACTTAACGTTAAAAATATAAAAAGTATGATTAGTTTAATAGAAAAGACTTAAGACGATATTTAGCGGATTCATCACCTGTATTTCAAAATTTTTTTACGACCTTTTATATTCACCCAAATGTATTGTAAAGACGTTGTTTAGATGTAAAATTATGTGAACTTAACGATAAAAATATAAAAAGTATGATTAGTTCAATACAAATGACTTTAAACGATATTTAGCGGAATTATCACCATTTTTTACCCAATTTTTTCCCAAATTTTTTTTCTATTTTTTGTATTCACCCAAATGTATTGTAAACACGTAATTTAGATGTAAAATAATGTGAACTTAACATTAAAAATATAAAAAGTATGATTAGTTTAATAGAAATGACTTAAGACGATATTTAGCGGATTCATCACCTGTATTTCAAAATTTTTTTACGACCTTTTATATTCACCCAAATGTATTGTAAATACGTTGTTTAGATGTAAAATTATGTGAACTTAACGATAAAAATATAAAATGTATGATTAGTTCAATACAAATGACTTTAAACGATATTTAGCGGAATTATCACCATTTTTTACCAAATTTTTTCCCAAATTTTTTTTCTATTTTTTGTATTCACCCAAATGTATTGGAAATACGTGTTTTAGATGTAAAATAATGTGAACTTAACGATAAAAATATAAAAAGTATGATTAGTTCAATACAAATGACTTTAAACGATATTTAGCGGAATTATCACCATTTTTTACCCAATTTTTTCCCAAATTTTTTTTCTATTTTTTGTATTCACCCAAATGTATTGTAAACACGTGTTTTAGATGTAAAATAAAGTGAACTTAACGTTAAAAATATAAAAAGTATGATTAGTTTAATAGAAATGACTTAAGACGATATTTAGCGGATTCATCACCTGTATTTCAAAATTTTTTTACGACCTTTTATATTCACCCAAATGTATTGTAAAGACGTGTTTTAGATGTAAAATAATGTGAACTTAACGATAAAAATATAAAAAGTATGATTAGTTCAATACAAATGACTTTAAACGATATTTAGCGGAATTATCACCATTTTTTACCAAATTTTTTCCCAAATTTTTTTTCTATTTTTTGTATTCACCCAAATGTATTGTAAATACGTGTTTTAGATGTAAAATAATGTGAACTTAACGATAAAAATATAAAAAGTATGATTACTTCAATACAAATGACTTTAAACGATATTTAGCGGAATTATCACCATTTTTTACCAAATTTTTTCCCAAATTTTTTTTCTATTTTTTGTATTCACCCAAATGTATTGTAAATACGTGTTTTAGATGTAAAATAATGTGAACTTAACGATAAAAATATAAAAAGTATGATTAGTTCAATACAAATGACTTTAAACGATATTTAGCGGAATTATCACCATTTTTTACCAAATTTTTTCCCAAATTTTTTTTCTATTTTTTGTATTCCCCAAATGTATTGTAAATACGTGTTTTAGATGTAAAATAATGTGAACTTAACGATAAAAATATAAAAAGTATGATTAGTTCAATACAAATGACTTTAAACGATATTTAGCCGAATTATCACCATTTTTTACCCAATTTTTTCCCAAATTTTTTTTCTATTTTTTGTATTCACCCAAATGTATTGTAAACACGTGTTTTAGATGTAAAATAATGTGAACTTAACGTTAAAAATATAAAAAGTATGATTAGTTCAATACAAATGACTTTAAACGATATTTAGCGGAATTATCAACATTTTTTACCCAATTTTTTCCCAAATTTTTTTTCTATTTTTTGTATTCACCCAAATGTATTGTAAATACGTGTTTTAGATGTAAAATAATGTGAACTTAACGATAAAAATATAAAAAGTATGATTAGTTCAATACAAATGACTTTAAACGATATTTAGCGGAATTATCACCATTTTTTACCAAATTTTTTCCCAAATTTTTTTTCTATTTTTTGTATTCACCCAAATGTATTGTAAACACGTGTTTTAGATGTAAAATAATGTGAACTTAACGTTAAAAATATAAAAAGTATGATTAGTTTAATAGAAATGACTTAAGACGATATTTAGCGGATTCATCACCTGTATTTCAAAATTTTTTTACGACCTTTTATATTCACCCAAATGTATTGTAAAGACGTTGTTTAGATGTAAAATTATGTGAACTTAACGATAAAAATATAAAAAGTATGATTAGTTCAATACAAATGACTTTAAACGATATTTAGCGGAATTATCACCATTTTTTACCCAATTTTTTCCCAAATTTTTTTTCTATTTTTTGTATTCACCCAAATGTATTGTAAACACGTGTTTTAGATGTAAAATAATGTGAACTTAACGTTAAAAATATAAAAAGTATGATTAGTTTAATAGAAATGACTTAAGACGATATTTAGCGGATTCATCACCTGTATTTCAAAATTTTTTTACGACCTTTTATATTCACCCAAATGTATTGTAAAGACGTGTTTTAGATGTAAAATTATGTGAACGTAACGATAAAAATATAAAAAGTATGATTAAATCAATACAAATGACTTTAAACGATATTTAGCGGAATTATCACCATTTTTTACCAAATTTTTTTCCTATTTTTTGTATTCAGACAAATGTATTGTAAACACGTGTTTTAGATGTAAAATAATGTGAACTTAACGTTAAAAATATAAAAAGTATGATTAGTTTAATAGAAATGACTTAAGACGATATTTAGCGGATTCATCACCCGTATTTCAAAATTTTTTTACGACCTTTTATATTCACCCAAATGTATTGTAAAGACGTGTTTTAGATGTAAAATTATGTGAACTTAACGATAAAAATATAAAAAGTATGATTAGTTCAATAAAAATGACTTTAAACGATATTTAGCGGAATTATCACCATTTTTTACCCAATTTTTTCCCAAATTTTTTTTCTATTTTTTGTATTCACCCAAATGTATTGTAAATACGTGTTTTAGATGTAAAATAATGTGAACTTAACGATAAAAATATAAAAAGTATGATTAGTTCAATACAAATGACTTTAAACGATATTTAGCGGAATTATCACCATTTTTTACCCAATTTTTTCCCAAATTTTTTTTCTATTTTTTGTATTCACCCAAATGTATTGTAAATACGTGTTTTAGATGTAAAATAATGTGAACTTAACGATAAAAATATAAAAAGTATGATTAGTTCAATACAAATGACTTTAAACGATATTTAGCCGAATTATCACCATTTTTTACCCAATTTTTTCCCAAATTTTTTTTCTATTTTTTGTATTCACCCAAATGTATTGTAAACACGTGTTTTAGATGTAAAATAATGTGAACTTAACGTTAAAAATATAAAAAGTATGATTAGTTCAATACAAATGACTTTAAACGATATTTAGCGGAATTATCAACATTTTTTACCAAATTTTTTCCCAAATTTTTTTTCTATTTTTTGTATTCACCCAAATGTATTGTAAATACGTGTTTTAGATGTAAAATAATGTGAACTTAACGATAAAAATATAAAAAGTATGATTAGTTCAATACAAATGACTTTAAACGATATTTAGCGGAATTATCACCATTTTTTACCAAATTTTTTCCCAAATTTTTTTTCTATTTTTTGTATTCCCCAAATGTATTGTAAATACGTGTTTTAGATGTAAAATAATGTGAACTTAACGATAAAAATATAAAAAGTATGATTAGTTCAATACAAATGACTTTAAACGATATTTAGCCGAATTATCACCATTTTTTACCCAATTTTTTCCCAAATTTTTTTTCTATTTTTTGTATTCACCCAAATGTATTGTAAACACGTGTTTTAGATGTAAAATAATGTGAACTTAACGTTAAAAATATAAAAAGTATGATTAGTTCAATACAAATGACTTTAAACGATATTTAGCGGAATTATCAACATTTTTTACCCAATTTTTTCCCAAATTTTTTTTCTATTTTTTGTATTCACCCAAATGTATTGTAAATACGTGTTTTAGATGTAAAATAATGTGAACTTAACGATAAAAATATAAAAAGTATGATTAGTTCAATACAAATGACTTTAAACGATATTTAGCGGAATTATCACCATTTTTTACCAAATTTTTTCCCAAATTTTTTTTCTATTTTTTGTATTCACCCAAATGTATTGTAAACACGTGTTTTAGATGTAAAATAATGTGAACTTAACGTTAAAAATATAAAAAGTATGATTAGTTTAATAGAAATGACTTAAGACGATATTTAGCGGATTCATCACCTGTATTTCAAAATTTTTTTACGACCTTTTATATTCACCCAAATGTATTGTAAAGACGTTGTTTAGATGTAAAATTATGTGAACTTAACGATAAAAATATAAAAAGTATGATTAGTTCAATACAAATGACTTTAAACGATATTTAGCGGAATTATCACCATTTTTTACCCAATTTTTTCCCAAATTTTTTTTCTATTTTTTGTATTCACCCAAATGTATTGTAAACACGTGTTTTAGATGTAAAATAATGTGAACTTAACGTTAAAAATATAAAAAGTATGATTGGTTTAATAGAAATGACTTAAGACGATATTTAGCGGATTCATCACCTGTATTTCAAAATTTTTTTACGACCTTTTATATTCACCCAAATGTATTGTAAAGACGTGTTTTAGATGTAAAATAATGTGAACTTAATGATAAAAATATAAAAAGTATGATTAGTTCAATACAAATGACTTTAAACGATATTTAGCGGAATTATCACCATTTTTTACCAAATTTTTTTTCTATTTTTTGTATTCACCCAAATGTATTGTAAACACGTGTTTTAGATGTAAAATAATGTGAACTTAACGTTAAAAATATAAAAAGTATGATTAGTTTAATAGTAATGACTTAAGACGATATTTAGCGGATTCATCACCTGTATTTCAAAATTTTTTTACGACCTTTTATATTCACCCAAATGTATTGTAAAGACGTGTTTTAGATGTAAAATTATGTGAACGTAACGATAAAAATATAAAAAGTATGATTAAATCAATACAAATGACTTTAAACGATATTTAGCGGAATTATCACCATTTTTTACCAAATTTTTTTCCTATTTTTTGTATTCAGACAAATGTATTGTAAACACGTGTTTTAGATGTAAAATAATGTGAACTTAACGTTAAAAATATAAAAAGTATGATTAGTTTAATAGAAATGACTTAAGACGATATTTAGCGGATTCATCACCCGTATTTCAAAATTTTTTTACGACCTTTTATATTCACCCAAATGTATTGTAAAGACGTGTTTTAGATGTAAAATTATGTGAACTTAACGATAAAAATATAAAAAGTATGATTAGTTCAATAAAAATGACTTTAAACGATATTTAGCGGAATTATCACCATTTTTTACCCAATTTTTTCCCAAATTTTTTTTCTATTTTTTGTATTCACCCAAATGTATTGTAAATACGTGTTTTAGATGTAAAATAATGTGAACTTAACGATAAAAATATAAAAAGTATGATTAGTTCAATACAAATGACTTTAAACGATATTTAGCGGAATTATCACCATTTTTTACCCAATTTTTTCCCAAATTTTTTTTCTATTTTTTGTATTCACCCAAATGTATTGTAAATACGTGTTTTAGATGTAAAATAATGTGAACTTAACGTTAAAAATATAAAAAGTATGATTAGTTCAATACAAATGACTTTAAACGATATTTAGCGGAATTATCACCATTTTTTACCAAATTTTTTTCCTATTTTTTGTATTCAGACAAATGTATTGTAAACACGTGTTTTAGATGTAAAATAATGTGAACTTAACGTTAAAAATATAAAAAGTATGATTAGTTTAATAGAAATGACTTAAGACGATATTTAGCGGATTCATCAGCTGTATTTCAAAATTTTTTTACGACCTTTTATATTCACCCAAATGTATTGTAAATACTTGTTTTAGATGTAAAATAATGTGAACTTAACGATAAAAATATAAAAAGTATGATTAGTTCAATACAAATGACTTTAAACGATATTTAGCGGAATTATCACCATTTTTTACCAAATTTTTTTCCTATTTTTTGTATTCAGACAAATGTATTGTAAACACGTGTTTTAGATGTAAAATAATGTGAACTTAACGTTAAAAATATAAAAAGTATGATTAGTTTAATAGAAATGACTTAAGACGATATTTAGCGGATTCATCAGCTGTATTTCAAAATTTTTTTACGACCTTTTATATTCACCCAAATGTATTGTAAATACTTGTTTTAGATGTAAAATAATGTGAACTTAACGATAAAAATATAAAAAGTATGATTAGTTCAATACAAATGACTTTAAACGATATTTAGCGGAATTATCACCATTTTTTACCAAATTTTTTCCCAAATTTTTTTTCTATTTTTTGTATTCACCCAAATGTATTGTAAACTCGTGTTTTAGATGTAAAATAATGTGAACTTAACGTTAAAAATATAAAAAGTATGATTAGTTTAATAGAAATGACTTAAGACGATATTTAGCGGATTCATCACCCGTATTTCAAAATTTTTTTACGACCTTTTATATTCACCCAAATGTATTGTAAAGACGTGTTTTAGATGTAAAATTATGTGAACTTAACGATAAAAATATAAAAAGTATGATTAGTTCAATACAAATGACTTTAAACGATATTTAGCGGAATTATCACCATTTTTTACCCAATTTTTTCCCAAATTTTTTTTCTATTTTTTGTATTCACCCAAATGTATTGTAAATACGTGTTTTAGATGTAAAATAATGTGAACTTAACGATAAAAATATAAAAAGTATGATTAGTTCAATACAAATGACTTTAAACGATATTTAGCGGAATTATCACCATTTTTTACCCAATTTTTTCCCAAATTTTTTTTCTATTTTTTGTATTCACCCAAATGTATTGTAATTACGTGTTTTAGATGTAAAATAATGTGAACTTAACGTTAAAAATATAAAAAGTATGATTAGTTCAATACAAATGACTTTAAACGATATTTAGCGGAATTATCACCATTTTTTAACAAATTTTTTTCCTATTTTTTGTATTCAGACAAATGTATTGTAAACACGTGTTTTAGATGTAAAATAATGTGAACTTAACGTTAAAAATATAAAAAGTATGATTAGTTTAATAGAAATGACTTAAGACGATATTTAGCGGATTCATCAGCTGTATTTCAAAATTTTTTTACGACCTTTTATATTCACCCAAATGTATTGTAAAGACGTGTTTTAGATGTAAAATTATGTGAACTTAACGATAAAAATATAAAAAGTATGATTAGTTCAATACAAATGACTTTAAACGATATTTAGCGGAATTATCACCATTTTTTACCAAATTTTTTTCCTATTTTTTGTATTCAGACAAATGTATTGTAAACACGTGTTTTAGATGTAAAATAATGTGAACTTAACGTTAAAAATATAAAAAGTATGATTAGTTTAATAGAAATGACTTAAGACGATATTTAGCGGATTCATCAGCTGTATTTCAAAATTTTTTTACGACCTTTTATATTCACCCAAATGTATTGTAAATACTTGTTTTAGATGTAAAATAATGTGAACTTAACGATAAAAATATAAAAAGTATGATTAGTTCAATACAAATGACTTTAAACGATATTTAGCGGAATTATCACCATTTTTTACCAAATTTTTTCCCAAATTTTTTTTCTATTTTTTGTATTCACCCAAATGTATTGTAAACTCGTGTTTTAGATGTAAAATAATGTGAACTTAACGTTAAAAATATAAAAAGTATGATTAGTTTAATAGAAATGACTTAAGACGATATTTAGCGGATTCATCACCCGTATTTCAAAATTTTTTTACGACCTTTTATATTCACCCAAATGTATTGTAAAGACGTGTTTTAGATGTAAAATTATGTGAACTTAACGATAAAAATATAAAAAGTATGATTAGTTCAATACAAATGACTTTAAACGATATTTAGCGGAATTATCACCATTTTTTACCCAATTTTTTCCCAAATTTTTTTTCTATTTTTTGTATTCACCCAAATGTATTGTAAATACGTGTTTTAGATGTAAAATAATGTGAACTTAACGATAAAAATATAAAAAGTATGATTAGTTCAATACAAATGACTTTAAACGATATTTAGCGGAATTATCACCATTTTTTACCCAATTTTTTCCCAAATTTTTTTTCTATTTTTTGTATTCACCCAAATGTATTGTAATTACGTGTTTTAGATGTAAAATAATGTGAACTTAACGTTAAAAATATAAAAAGTATGATTAGTTCAATACAAATGACTTTAAACGATATTTAGCGGAATTATCACCATTTTTTAACAAATTTTTTTCCTATTTTTTGTATTCAGACAAATGTATTGTAAACACGTGTTTTAGATGTAAAATAATGTGAACTTAACGTTAAAAATATAAAAAGTATGATTAGTTTAATAGAAATGACTTAAGACGATATTTAGCGGATTCATCAGCTGTATTTCAAAATTTTTTTACGACCTTTTATATTCACCCAAATGTATTGTAAAGACGTGTTTTAGATGTAAAATTATGTGAACTTAACGATAAAAATATAAAAAGTATGATTAGTTCAATAAAAATGACTTTAAACGATATTTAGCGGAATTATCACCATTTTTTACCCAATTTTTTCCCAAATTTTTTTTCTATTTTTTGTATTCACCCAAATGTATTGTAAATACGTGTTTTAGATGTAAAATAATGTGAACTTAACGATAAAAATATAAAAAGTATGATTAGTTCAATACAAATGACTTTAAACGATATTTAGCGGAATTATCACCATTTTTTACCCAATTTTTTCCCAAATTTTTTTTCTATTTTTTGTATTCACCCAAATGTATTGTAAATACGTGTTTTAGATGTAAAATAATGTGAACTTAACGTTAAAAATATAAAAAGTATGATTAGTTCAATACAAATGACTTTAAACGATATTTAGCGGAATTATCACCATTTTTTACCAAATTTTTTTCCTATTTTTTGTATTCAGACAAATGTATTGTAAACACGTGTTTTAGATGTAAAATAATGTGAACTTAACGTTAAAAATATAAAAAGTATGATTAGTTTAATAGAAATGACTTAAGACGATATTTAGCGGATTCATCAGCTGTATTTCAAAATTTTTTTACGACCTTTTATATTCACCCAAATGTATTGTAAATACTTGTTTTAGATGTAAAATAATGTGAACTTAACGATAAAAATATAAAAAGTATGATTAGTTCAATACAAATGACTTTAAACGATATTTAGCGGAATTATCACCATTTTTTACCAAATTTTTTTCCTATTTTTTGTATTCAGACAAATGTATTGTAAACACGTGTTTTAGATGTAAAATAATGTGAACTTAACGTTAAAAATATAAAAAGTATGATTAGTTTAATAGAAATGACTTAAGACGATATTTAGCGGATTCATCAGCTGTATTTCAAAATTTTTTTACGACCTTTTATATTCACCCAAATGTATTGTAAATACTTGTTTTAGATGTAAAATAATGTGAACTTAACGATAAAAATATAAAAAGTATGATTAGTTCAATACAAATGACTTTAAACGATATTTAGCGGAATTATCACCATTTTTTACCAAATTTTTTCCCAAATTTTTTTTCTATTTTTTGTATTCACCCAAATGTATTGTAAACTCGTGTTTTAGATGTAAAATAATGTGAACTTAACGTTAAAAATATAAAAAGTATGATTAGTTTAATAGAAATGACTTAAGACGATATTTAGCGGATTCATCACCCGTATTTCAAAATTTTTTTACGACCTTTTATATTCACCCAAATGTATTGTAAAGACGTGTTTTAGATGTAAAATTATGTGAACTTAACGATAAAAATATAAAAAGTATGATTAGTTCAATACAAATGACTTTAAACGATATTTAGCGGAATTATCACCATTTTTTACCCAATTTTTTCCCAAATTTTTTTTCTATTTTTTGTATTCACCCAAATGTATTGTAAATACGTGTTTTAGATGTAAAATAATGTGAACTTAACGATAAAAATATAAAAAGTATGATTAGTTCAATACAAATGACTTTAAACGATATTTAGCGGAATTATCACCATTTTTTACCCAATTTTTTCCCAAATTTTTTTTCTATTTTTTGTATTCACCCAAATGTATTGTAAATACGTGTTTTAGATGTAAAATAATGTGAACTTAACGTTAAAAATATAAAAAGTATGATTAGTTCAATACAAATGACTTTAAACGATATTTAGCGGAATTATCACCATTTTTTAACAAATTTTTTTCCTATTTTTTGTATTCAGACAAATGTATTGTAAACACGTGTTTTAGATGTAAAATAATGTGAACTTAACGTTAAAAATATAAAAAGTATGATTAGTTTAATAGAAATGACTTAAGACGATATTTAGCGGATTCATCAGCTGTATTTCAAAATTTTTTTACGACCTTTTATATTCACCCAAATGTATTGTAAATACTTGTTTTAGATGTAAAATAATGTGAACTTAACGATAAAAATATAAAAAGTATGATTAGTTCAATACAAATGACTTTAAACGATATTTAGCGGAATTATCACCATTTTTTACCAAATTTTTTTCCTATTTTTTGTATTCAGACAAATGTATTGTAAAGACGTGTTTTAGATGTAAAATAATGTGAACTTAACGATAAAAATATAAAAAGTATGATTAGTTCAATACAAATGACTTTAAACGATATTTAGCGGAATTATCACCATTTTTTACCAAATTTTTTCCCAAATTTTTTTTCTATTTTTTGTATTCACCCAAATGTATTGTAAATACGTGTTTTAGATGTAAAATAATGTGAACTTAACGATAAAAATATAAAAAGTATGATTACTTCAATACAAATGACTTTAAACGATATTTAGCGGAATTATCACCATTTTTTACCAAATTTTTTCCCAAATTTTTTTTCTATTTTTTGTATTCACCCAAATGTATTGTAAATACGTGTTTTAGATGTAAAATAATGTGAACTTAACGATAAAAATATAAAAAGTATGATTAGTTCAATACAAATGACTTTAAACGATATTTAGCCGAATTATCACCATTTTTTACCCAATTTTTTCCCAAATTTTTTTTCTATTTTTTGTATTCACCCAAATGTATTGTAAACACGTGTTTTAGATGTAAAATAATGTGAACTTAACGTTAAAAATATAAAAAGTATGATTAGTTCAATACAAATGACTTTAAACGATATTTAGCGGAATTATCAACATTTTTTACCAAATTTTTTCCCAAATTTTTTTTCTATTTTTTGTATTCACCCAAATGTATTGTAAATACGTGTTTTAGATGTAAAATAATGTGAACTTAACGATAAAAATATAAAAAGTATGATTAGTTCAATACAAATGACTTTAAACGATATTTAGCGGAATTATCACCATTTTTTACCAAATTTTTTCCCAAATTTTTTTTCTATTTTTTGTATTCCCCAAATGTATTGTAAATACGTGTTTTAGATGTAAAATAATGTGAACTTAACGATAAAAATATAAAAAGTATGATTAGTTCAATACAAATGACTTTAAACGATATTTAGCCGAATTATCACCATTTTTTACCCAATTTTTTCCCAAATTTTTTTTCTATTTTTTGTATTCACCCAAATGTATTGTAAACACGTGTTTTAGATGTAAAATAATGTGAACTTAACGTTAAAAATATAAAAAGTATGATTAGTTCAATACAAATGACTTTAAACGATATTTAGCGGAATTATCAACATTTTTTACCCAATTTTTTCCCAAATTTTTTTTCTATTTTTTGTATTCACCCAAATGTATTGTAAATACGTGTTTTAGATGTAAAATAATGTGAACTTAACGATAAAAATATAAAAAGTATGATTAGTTCAATACAAATGACTTTAAACGATATTTAGCGGAATTATCACCATTTTTTACCAAATTTTTTCCCAAATTTTTTTTCTATTTTTTGTATTCACCCAAATGTATTGTAAACACGTGTTTTAGATGTAAAATAATGTGAACTTAACGTTAAAAATATAAAAAGTATGATTAGTTTAATAGAAATGACTTAAGACGATATTTAGCGGATTCATCACCTGTATTTCAAAATTTTTTTACGACCTTTTATATTCACCCAAATGTATTGTAAAGACGTTGTTTAGATGTAAAATTATGTGAACTTAACGATAAAAATATAAAAAGTATGATTAGTTCAATACAAATGACTTTAAACGATATTTAGCGGAATTATCACCATTTTTTACCCAATTTTTTCCCAAATTTTTTTTCTATTTTTTGTATTCACCCAAATGTATTGTAAACACGTGTTTTAGATGTAAAATAATGTGAACTTAACGTTAAAAATATAAAAAGTATGATTAGTTTAATAGAAATGACTTAAGACGATATTTAGCGGATTCATCACCTGTATTTCAAAATTTTTTTACGACCTTTTATATTCGACCAAATGTATTGTAAAGACGTGTTTTAGATGTAAAATAATGTGAACTTAATGATAAAAATATAAAAAGTATGATTAGTTCAATACAAATGACTTTAAACGATATTTAGCGGAATTATCACCATTTTTTACCAAATTTTTTTTCTATTTTTTGTATTCACCCAAATGTATTGTAAACACGTGTTTTAGATGTAAAATAATGTGAACTTAACGTTAAAAATATAAAAAGTATGATTAGTTTAATAGTAATGACTTAAGACGATATTTAGCGGATTCATCACCTGTATTTCAAAATTTTTTTACGACCTTTTATATTCACCCAAATGTATTGTAAAGACGTGTTTTAGATGTAAAATTATGTGAACGTAACGATAAAAATATAAAAAGTATGATTAAATCAATACAAATGACTTTAAACGATATTTAGCGGAATTATCACCATTTTTTACCAAATTTTTTTCCTATTTTTTGTATTCAGACAAATGTATTGTAAACACGTGTTTTAGATGTAAAATAATGTGAACTTAACGTTAAAAATATAAAAAGTATGATTAGTTTAATAGAAATGACTTAAGACGATATTTAGCGGATTCATCACCCGTATTTCAAAATTTTTTTACGACCTTTTATATTCACCCAAATGTATTGTAAAGACGTGTTTTAGATGTAAAATTATGTGAACTTAACGATAAAAATATAAAAAGTATGATTAGTTCAATAAAAATGACTTTAAACGATATTTAGCGGAATTATCACCATTTTTTACCCAATTTTTTCCCAAATTTTTTTTCTATTTTTTGTATTCACCCAAATGTATTGTAAATACGTGTTTTAGATGTAAAATAATGTGAACTTAACGATAAAAATATAAAAAGTATGATTAGTTCAATACAAATGACTTTAAACGATATTTAGCGGAATTATCACCATTTTTTACCCAATTTTTTCCCAAATTTTTTTCTATTTTTTGTATTCACCCAAATGTATTGTAAATACGTGTTTTAGATGTAAAATAATGTGAACTTAACGTTAAAAATATAAAAAGTATGATTAGTTCAATACAAATGACTTTAAACGATATTTAGCGGAATTATCACCATTTTTTACCAAATTTTTTTCCTATTTTTTGTATTCAGACAAATGTATTGTAAACACGTGTTTTAGATGTATAATAATGTGAACTTAACGTTAAAAATATAAAAAGTATGATTAGTTTAATAGAAATGACTTAAGACGATATTTAGCGGATTCATCAGCTGTATTTCAAAATTTTTTTACGACCTTTTATATTCACCCAAATGTATTGTAAATACTTGTTTTAGATGTAAAATAATGTGAACTTAACGATAAAAATATAAAAAGTATGATTAGTTCAATACAAATGACTTTAAACGATATTTAGCGGAATTATCACCATTTTTTACCAAATTTTTTTTCTATTTTTTGTATTCACCCAAATGTATTGTAAACACGTGTTTTAGATGTAAAATAATGTGAACTTAACGTTAAAAATATAAAAAGTATGATTAGTTTAATAGTAATGACTTAAGACGATATTTAGCGGATTCATCACCTGTATTTCAAAATTTTTTTACGACCTTTTATATTCACCCAAATGTATTGTAAAGACGTGTTTTAGATGTAAAATAATGTGAACTTAACGATAAAAATATAAAAAGTATGATTAGTTCAATACAAATGACTTTAAACGATATTTAGCCGAATTATCACCATTTTTTACCCAATTTTTTCCCAAATTTTTTTTCTATTTTTTGTATTCACCCAAATGTATTGTAAACACGTGTTTTAGATGTAAAATAATGTGAACTTAACGTTAAAAATATAAAAAGTATGATTAGTTCAATACAAATGACTTTAAACGATATTTAGCGGAATTATCAACATTTTTTACCCAATTTTTTCCCAAATTTTTTTTCTATTTTTTGTATTCACCCAAATGTATTGTAAATACGTGTTTTAGATGTAAAATAATGTGAACTTAACGATAAAAATATAAAAAGTATGATTAGTTCAATACAAATGACTTTAAACGATATTTAGCGGAATTATCACCATTTTTTACCAAATTTTTTCCCAAATTTTTTTTCTATTTTTTGTATTCACCCAAATGTATTGTAAACACGTGTTTTAGATGTAAAATAATGTGAACTTAACGTTAAAAATATAAAAAGTATGATTAGTTTAATAGAAATGACTTAAGACGATATTTAGCGGATTCATCACCTGTATTTCAAAATTTTTTTACGACCTTTTATATTCACTCAAATGTATTGTAAAGACGTTGTTTAGATGTAAAATTATGTGAACTTAACGATAAAAATATAAAAAGTATGATTAGTTCAATACAAATGACTTTAAACGATATTTAGCGGAATTATCACCATTTTTTACCCAATTTTTTCCCAAATTTTTTTTCTATTTTTTGTATTCACCCAAATGTATTGTAAACACGTGTTTTAGATGTAAAATAATGTGAACTTAACGTTAAAAATATAAAAAGTATGATTAGTTTAATAGAAATGACTTAAGACGATATTTAGCGGATTCATCACCTGTATTTCAAAATTTTTTTACGACCTTTTATATTCACCCAAATGTATTGTAAAGACGTGTTTTAGATGTAAAATAATGTGAACTTAATGATAAAAATATAAAAAGTATGATTAGTTCAATACAAATGACTTTAAACGATATTTAGCGGAATTATCACCATTTTTTACCAAATTTTTTTTCTATTTTTTGTATTCACCCAAATGTATTGTAAACACGTGTTTTAGATGTAAAATAATGTGAACTTAACGTTAAAAATATAAAAAGTATGATTAGTTTAATAGTAATGACTTAAGACGATATTTAGCGGATTCATCACCTGTATTTCAAAATTTTTTTACGACCTTTTATATTCACCCAAATGTATTGTAAAGACGTGTTTTAGATGTAAAATTATGTGAACGTAACGATAAAAATATAAAAAGTATGATTAAATCAATACAAATGACTTTAAACGATATTTAGCGGAATTATCACCATTTTTTACCAAATTTTTTTCCTATTTTTTGTATTCAGACAAATGTATTGTAAACACGTGTTTTAGATGTAAAATAATGTGAACTTAACGTTAAAAATATAAAAAGTATGATTAGTTTAATAGAAATGACTTAAGACGATATTTAGCGGATTCATCACCCGTATTTCAAAATTTTTTTACGACCTTTTATATTCACCCAAATGTATTGTAAAGACGTGTTTTAGATGTAAAATTATGTGAACTTAACGATAAAAATATAAAAAGTATGATTAGTTCAATAAAAATGACTTTAAACGATATTTAGCGGAATTATCACCATTTTTTACCCAATTTTTTCCCAAATTTTTTTTCTATTTTTTGTATTCACCCAAATGTATTGTAAATACGTGTTTTAGATGTAAAATAATGTGAACTTAACGATAAAAATATAAAAAGTATGATTAGTTCAATACAAATGACTTTAAACGATATTTAGCGGAATTATCACCATTTTTTACCCAATTTTTTCCCAAATTTTTTTCTATTTTTTGTATTCACCCAAATGTATTGTAAATACGTGTTTTAGATGTAAAATAATGTGAACTTAACGTTAAAAATATAAAAAGTATGATTAGTTCAATACAAATGACTTTAAACGATATTTAGCGGAATTATCACCATTTTTTACCAAATTTTTTTCCTATTTTTTGTATTCAGACAAATGTATTGTAAACACGTGTTTTAGATGTAAAATAATGTGAACTTAACGTTAAAAATATAAAAAGTATGATTAGTTTAATAGAAATGACTTAAGACGATATTTAGCGGATTCATCAGCTGTATTTCAAAATTTTTTTACGACCTTTTATATTCACCCAAATGTATTGTAAATACTTGTTTTAGATGTAAAATAATGTGAACTTAACGATAAAAATATAAAAAGTATGATTAGTTCAATACAAATGACTTTAAACGATATTTAGCGGAATTATCACCATTTTTTACCAAATTTTTTTCCTATTTTTTGTATTCAGACAAATGTATTGTAAACACGTGTTTTAGATGTAAAATAATGTGAACTTAACGTTAAAAATATAAAAAGTATGATTAGTTTAATAGAAATGACTTAAGACGATATTTAGCGGATTCATCAGCTGTATTTCAAAATTTTTTTACGACCTTTTATATTCACCCAAATGTATTGTAAATACTTGTTTTAGATGTAAAATAATGTGAACTTAACGATAAAAATATAAAAAGTATGATTAGTTCAATACAAATGACTTTAAACGATATTTAGCGGAATTATCACCATTTTTTACCAAATTTTTTCCCAAATTTTTTTTCTATTTTTTGTATTCACCCAAATGTATTGTAAACTCGTGTTTTAGATGTAAAATAATGTGAACTTAACGTTAAAAATATAAAAAGTATGATTAGTTTAATAGAAATGACTTAAGACGATATTTAGCGGATTCATCACCCGTATTTCAAAATTTTTTTACGACCTTTTATATTCACCCAAATGTATTGTAAAGACGTGTTTTAGATGTAAAATTATGTGAACTTAACGATAAAAATATAAAAAGTATGATTAGTTCAATACAAATGACTTTAAACGATATTTAGCGGAATTATCACCATTTTTTACCCAATTTTTTCCCAAATTTTTTTTCTATTTTTTGTATTCACCCAAATGTATTGTAAATACGTGTTTTAGATGTAAAATAATGTGAACTTAACGATAAAAATATAAAAAGTATGATTAGTTCAATACAAATGACTTTAAACGATATTTAGCGGAATTATCACCATTTTTTACCCAATTTTTTCCCAAATTTTTTTTCTATTTTTTGTATTCACCCAAATGTATTGTAAATACGTGTTTTAGATGTAAAATAATGTGAACTTAACGTTAAAAATATAAAAAGTATGATTAGTTCAATACAAATGACTTTAAACGATATTTAGCGGAATTATCACCATTTTTTAACAAATTTTTTTCCTATTTTTTGTATTCAGACAAATGTATTGTAAACACGTGTTTTAGATGTAAAATAATGTGAACTTAACGTTAAAAATATAAAAAGTATGATTAGTTTAATAGAAATGACTTAAGACGATATTTAGCGGATTCATCAGCTGTATTTCAAAATTTTTTTACGACCTTTTATATTCACCCAAATGTATTGTAAATACTTGTTTTAGATGTAAAATAATGTGAACTTAACGATAAAAATATAAAAAGTATGATTAGTTCAATACAAATGACTTTAAACGATATTTAGCGGAATTATCACCATTTTTTACCAAATTTTTTCCCAAATTTTTTTTCTATTTTTTGTATTCACCCAAATGTATTGTAAATACGTGTTTTAGATGTAAAATAATGTGAACTTAACGATAAAAATATAAAAAGTATGATTAGTTCAATACAAATGACTTTAAACGATATTTAGCCGAATTATCACCATTTTTTACCCAATTTTTTCCCAAATTTTTTTTCTATTTTTTGTATTCACCCAAATGTATTGTAAACACGTGTTTTAGATGTAAAATAATGTGAACTTAACGTTAAAAATATAAAAAGTATGATTAGTTCAATACAAATGACTTTAAACGATATTTAGCGGAATTATCAACATTTTTTACCAAATTTTTTCCCAAATTTTTTTTCTATTTTTTGTATTCACCCAAATATATTGTAAATACGTGTTTTAGATGTAAAATAATGTGAACTTAACGATAAAAATATAAAAAGTATGATTAGTTCAATACAAATGACTTTAAACGATATTTAGCAGAATTATCACCATTTTTTACCAAATTTTTTCCCAAATTTTTTTTCTATTTTTTGTATTCCCCAAATGTATTGTAAATACGTGTTTTAGATGTAAAATAATGTGAACTTAACGATAAAAATATAAAAAGTATGATTAGTTCAATACAAATGACTTTAAACGATATTTAGCCGAATTATCACCATTTTTTACCCAATTTTTTCCCAAATTTTTTTTCTATTTTTTGTATTCACCCAAATGTATTGTAAACACGTGTTTTAGATGTAAAATAATGTGAACTTAACGTTAAAAATATAAAAAGTATGATTAGTTCAATACAAATGACTTTAAACGATATTTAGCGGAATTATCAACATTTTTTACCCAATTTTTTCCCAAATTTTTTTTCTATTTTTTGTATTCACCCAAATGTATTGTAAATACGTGTTTTAGATGTAAAATAATGTGAACTTAACGATAAAAATATAAAAAGTATGATTAGTTCAATACAAATGACTTTAAACGATATTTAGCGGAATTATCACCATTTTTTACCAAATTTTTTCCCAAATTTTTTTTCTATTTTTTGTATTCACCCAAATGTATTGTAAATACGTGTTTTAGATGTAAAATAATGTGAACTTAACGATAAAAATATAAAAAGTATGATTAGTTCAATACAAATGACTTTAAACGATATTTAGCGGAATTATCACCATTTTTTACCAAATTTTTTCCCAAATTTTTTTTCTATTTTTTGTATTCACCCAAATGTATTGTAAATACGTGTTTTAGATGTAAAATAATGTGAACTTAACGATAAAAATATAAAAAGTATGATTAGTTCAATACAAATGACTTTAAACGATATTTAGCGGAATTATCAACATTTTTTACCCAATTTTTTCCCAAATTTTTTTTCTATTTTTTGTATTCACCCAAATGTATTGTAAATACGTGTTTTAGATGTAAAATAATGTGAACTTAACGTTAAAAATATAAAAAGTATGATTAGTTTAATAGAAATGACTTAAGACGATATTTAGCGGATTCATCACCTGTATTTCAAAATTTTTTTACGACCTTTTATATTCACCCAAATGTATTGTAAAGACGTTGTTTAGATGTAAAATTATGTGAACTTAACGATAAAAATATAAAAAGTATGATTAGTTCAATACAAATGACTTTAAACGATATTTAGCGGAATTATCACCATTTTTTACCCAATTTTTTCCCAAATTTTTTTTCTATTTTTTGTATTCACCCAAATGTATTGTAAACACGTGTTTTAGATGTAAAATAATGTGAACTTAACGTTAAAAATATAAAAAGTATGATTAGTTTAATAGAAATGACTTAAGACGATATTTAGCGGATTCATCACCTGTATTTCAAAATTTTTTTACGACCTTTTATATTCACCCAAATGTATTGTAAAGACGTGTTTTAGATGTAAAATAATGTGAACTTAATGATAAAAATATAAAAAGTATGATTAGTTCAATACAAATGACTTTAAACGATATTTAGCGGAATTATCACCATTTTTTACCAAATTTTTTTTCTATTTTTTGTATTCACCCAAATGTATTGTAAACACGTGTTTTAGATGTAAAATAATGTGAACTTAACGTTAAAAATATAAAAAGTATGATTAGTTTAATAGTAATGACTTAAGACGATATTTAGCGGATTCATCACCTGTATTTCAAAATTTTTTTACGACCTTTTATATTCACCCAAATGTATTGTAAAGACGTGTTTTAGATGTAAAATTATGTGAACGTAACGATAAAAATATAAAAAGTATGATTAAATCAATACAAATGACTTTAAACGATATTTAGCGGAATTATCACCATTTTTTACCAAATTTTTTTCCTATTTTTTGTATTCAGACAAATGTATTGTAAACACGTGTTTTAGATGTAAAATAATGTGAACTTAACGTTAAAAATATAAAAAGTATGATTAGTTTAATAGAAATGACTTAAGACGATATTTAGCGGATTCATCACCCGTATTTCAAAATTTTTTTACGACCTTTTATATTCACCCAAATGTATTGTAAAGACGTGTTTTAGATGTAAAATTATGTGAACTTAACGATAAAAATATAAAAAGTATGATTAGTTCAATAAAAATGACTTTAAACGATATTTAGCGGAATTATCACCATTTTTTACCCAATTTTTTCCCAAATTTTTTTTCTATTTTTTGTATTCACCCAAATGTATTGTAAATACGTGTTTTAGATGTAAAATAATGTGAACTTAACGATAAAAATATAAAAAGTATGATTAGTTCAATACAAATGACTTTAAACGATATTTAGCGGAATTATCACCATTTTTTACCCAATTTTTTCCCAAATTTTTTTTCTATTTTTTGTATTCACCCAAATGTATTGTAAATACGTGTTTTAGATGTAAAATAATGTGAACTTAACGTTAAAAATATAAAAAGTATGATTAGTTCAATACAAATGACTTTAAACGATATTTAGCGGAATTATCACCATTTTTTACCAAATTTTTTTCCTATTTTTTGTATTCAGACAAATGTATTGTAAACACGTGTTTTAGATGTAAAATAATGTGAACTTAACGTTAAAAATATAAAAAGTATGATTAGTTTAATAGAAATGACTTAAGACGATATTTAGCGGATTCATCAGCTGTATTTCAAAATTTTTTTACGACCTTTTATATTCACCCAAATGTATTGTAAATACTTGTTTTAGATGTAAAATAATGTGAACTTAACGATAAAAATATAAAAAGTATGATTAGTTCAATACAAATGACTTTAAACGATATTTAGCGGAATTATCACCATTTTTTACCAAATTTTTTTCCTATTTTTTGTATTCAGACAAATGTATTGTAAACACGTGTTTTAGATGTAAAATAATGTGAACTTAACGTTAAAAATATAAAAAGTATGATTAGTTTAATAGAAATGACTTAAGACGATATTTAGCGGATTCATCAGCTGTATTTCAAAATTTTTTTACGACCTTTTATATTCACCCAAATGTATTGTAAATACTTGTTTTAGATGTAAAATAATGTGAACTTAACGATAAAAATATAAAAAGTATGATTAGTTCAATACAAATGACTTTAAACGATATTTAGCGGAATTATCACCATTTTTTACCAAATTTTTTCCCAAATTTTTTTTCTATTTTTTGTATTCACCCAAATGTATTGTAAACTCGTGTTTTAGATGTAAAATAATGTGAACTTAACGTTAAAAATATAAAAAGTATGATTAGATTAATAGAAATGACTTAAGACGATATTTAGCGGATTCATCACCCGTATTTCAAAATTTTTTTACGACCTTTTATATTCACCCAAATGTATTGTAAAGACGTGTTTTAGATGTAAAATTATGTGAACTTAACGATAAAAATATAAAAAGTATGATTAGTTCAATACAAATGACTTTAAACGATATTTAGCGGAATTATCACCATTTTTTACCCAATTTTTTCCCAAATTTTTTTTCTATTTTTTGTATTCACCCAAATGTATTGTAAATACGTGTTTTAGATGTAAAATAATGTGAACTTAACGATAAAAATATAAAAAGTATGATTAGTTCAATACAAATGACTTTAAACGATATTTAGCGGAATTATCACCATTTTTTACCCAATTTTTTCCCAAATTTTTTTTCTATTTTTTGTATTCACCCAAATGTATTGTAAATACGTGTTTTAGATGTAAAATAATGTGAACTTAACGTTAAAAATATAAAAAGTATGATTAGTTCAATACAAATGACTTTAAACGATATTTAGCGGAATTATCACCATTTTTTACCAAATTTTTTTCCTATTTTTTGTATTCAGACAAATGTATTGTAAACACGTGTTTTAGATGTAAAATAATGTGAACTTAACGTTAAAAATATAAAAAGTATGATTAGTTTAATAGAAATGACTTAAGACGATATTTAGCGGATTCATCAGCTGTATTTCAAAATTTTTTTACGACCTTTTATATTCACCCAAATGTATTGTAAATACTTGTTTTAGATGTAAAATAATGTGAACTTAACGATAAAAATATAAAAAGTATGATTAGTTCAATACAAATGACTTTAAACGATATTTAGCGGAATTATCACCATTTTTTACCAAATTTTTTTCCTATTTTTTGTATTCAGACAAATGTATTGTAAACACGTGTTTTAGATGTAAAATAATGTGAACTTAACGTTAAAAATATAAAAAGTATGATTAGTTTAATAGAAATGACTTAAGACGATATTTAGCGGATTCATCAGCTGTATTTCAAAATTTTTTTACGACCTTTTATATTCACCCAAATGTATTGTAAATACTTGTTTTAGATGTAAAATAATGTGAACTTAACGATAAAAATATAAAAAGTATGATTAGTTCAATACAAATGACTTTAAACGATATTTAGCGGAATTATCACCATTTTTTACCAAATTTTTTCCCAAATTTTTTTTCTATTTTTTGTATTCACCCAAATGTATTGTAAATACGTGTTTTAGATGTAAAATAGTGTGAACTTAACGATAAAAATATAAAAAGTATGATTAGTTCAATACAAATGACTTTAAACGATATTTAGCGGAATTATCACCATTTTTTACCAAATTTTTTTTCTATTTTTTGTATTCACCCAAATGTATTGTATACTCGTGTTTTAGATGTAAAATAATGTGAACTTAACGTTAAAAATATAAAAAGTATGATTAGTTTAATAGAAAAGACTTAAGACGATATTTAGCGGATTCATCAGCTGTATTTCAAAATTTTTTTACGACCTTTTATATTCACCCAAATGTATTGTAAATACTTGTTTTAGATGTAAAATAATGTGAACTTAACGATAAAAATATAAAAAGTATGATTAGTTCAATACAAATGACTTTAAACGATATTTAGCGGAATTATCACCATTTTTTACCAAATTTTTTCCCAAATTTTTTTTCTATTTTTTGTATTCACCCAAATGTATTGTAAACTCGTGTTTTAGATGTAAAATAA
Organism: Diuraphis noxia; assembly: GCF_037042655.1. Taxonomy (NCBI): domain Eukaryota; kingdom Metazoa; phylum Arthropoda; class Insecta; order Hemiptera; family Aphididae; genus Diuraphis; species Diuraphis noxia. Next base: position 1,396,571 of record NW_028301721.1, read on the forward strand.
TGTGAACTTAACGTTAAAAATATAAAAAGTATGATTAGTTTAATAGAAATGACTTAAGACGATATTTAGCGGAATTATCACCATTTTTTACCCAATTTTTTCCCAAATTTTTTTTCTATTTTTTGTATTCACCCAAATGTATTGTAAATACGTGTTTTAGATGTAAAATAATGTGAACTTAACGTTAAAAATATAAAAAGTATGATTAGTTCAATACAAATGACTTTAAACGATATTTAGCGGAATTATCACCATTTTTTACCAAATTTTTTTCCTATTTTTTGTATTCAGACAAATGTATTGTAAACACGTGTTTTAGATGTAAAATAATGTGAACTTAACGTTAAAAATATAAAAAGTATGATTAGTTTAATAGAAATGACTTAAGACGATATTTAGCGGATTCATCAGCTGTATTTCAAAATTTTTTTACGACCTTTTATATTCACCCAAATGTATTGTAAATACTTGTTTTAGATGTAAAATAATGTGAACTTAACGATAAAAATATAAAAAGTATGATTAGTTCAATACAAATGACTTTAAATGATATTTAGCGGAATTATCACCATTTTTTACCAAATTTTTTTCCTATTTTTTGTATTCAGACAAATGTATTGTAAACACGTGTTTTAGATGTAAAATAATGTGAACTTAACGTTAAAAATATAAAAAGTATGATTAGTTTAATAGAAATGACTTAAGACGATATTTAGCGGATTCATCAGCTGTATTTCAAAATTTTTTTACGACCTTTTATATTCACCCAAATGTATTGTAAATACTTGTTTTAGATGTAAAATAATGTGAACTTAACGATAAAAATATAAAAAGTATGATTAGTTCAATACAAATGACTTTAAACGATATTTAGCGGAATTATCACCATTTTTTACCAAATTTTTTCCCAAATTTTTTTTCTATTTTTTGTATTCACCCAAATGTATTGTAAATACGTGTTTTAGATGTAAAATAGTGTGAACTTAACGATAAAAATATAAAAAGTATGATTAGTTCAATACAAATGACTTTAAACGATATTTAGCGGAATTATCACCATTTTTTACCAAATTTTTTTTCTATTTTTTGTATTCACCCAAATGTATTGTAAACTCGTGTTTTAGATGTAAAATAATGTGAACTTAACGTTAAAAATATAAAAAGTATGATTAGTTTAATAGAAAAGACTTAAGACGATATTTAGCGGATTCATCACCTGTATTTCAAAATTTTTTTACGACCTTTTATATTCACCCAAATGTATTGTAAAGACGTTGTTTAGATGTAAAATTATGTGAACTTAACGATAAAAATATAAAAAGTATGATTAGTTCAATACAAATGACTTTAAACGATATTTAGCGGAATTATCACCATTTTTTACCCAATTTTTTCCCAAATTTTTTTTCTATTTTTTGTATTCACCCAAATGTATTGTAAACACGTAATTTAGATGTAAAATAATGTGAACTTAACATTAAAAATATAAAAAGTATGATTAGTTTAATAGAAATGACTTAAGACGATATTTAGCGGATTCATCACCTGTATTTCAAAATTTTTTTACGACCTTTTATATTCACCCAAATGTATTGTAAAGACGTGTTTTAGATGTAAAATAATGTGAACTTAACGATAAAAATATAAAAAGTATGATTAGTTCAATACAAATGACTTTAAACGATATTTAGCGGAATTATCACCATTTTTTACCAAATTTTTTCCCAAATTTTTTTTCTATTTTTTTTATTCACCCAAATGTATTGTAAATACGTGTTTTAGATGTAAAATAATGTGAACTTAACGATAAAAATATAAAAAGTATGATTAGTTCAATACAAATGACTTTAAACGATATTTAGCGGAATTATCACCATTTTTTACCAAATTTTTCCCAAATTTTTTTTCTATTTTTTGTATTCACCCAAATGTATTGTAAATACGTGTTTTAGATGTAAAATAATGTGAACTTAACGATAAAAATATAAAAAGTATGATTAGTTCAATACAAATGACTTTAAACGATATTTAGCGGAATTATCACCATTTTTTACCCAATTTTTTCCCAAATTTTTTTTCTATTTTTTGTATTCACCCAAATGTATTGTAAACACGTGTTTTAGATGTAAAATAATGTGAACTTAACGTTAAAAATATAAAAAGTATGATTAGTTCAATACAAATGACTTTAAACGATATTTAGCGGAATTATCAACATTTTTTAACCAATTTTTTCCCAAATTTTTTTTCTATTTTTTGTATTCACCCAAATGTATTGTAAATACGTGTTTTAGATGTAAAATAATGTGAACTTAACGATAAAAATATAAAAAGTATGATTAGTTCAATACAAATGACTTTAAACGATATTTAGCGGAATTATCACCATTTTTTACCAAATTTTTTCCCAAATTTTTTTTCTATTTTTTGTATTCACCCAAATGTATTGTAAATACGTGTTTTAGATGTAAAATAATGTGAACTTAACGATAAAAATATAAAAAGTATGATTAGTTCAATACAAATGACTTTAAACGATATGTAGCGGAATTATCACCATTTTTTACCCAATTTTTTCCCAAATTTTTTTTCTATTTTTTGTATTCACCCAAATGTATTGTAAACACGTGTTTTAGATGTAAAATAATGTGTACTTAACGTTAAAAATATAAAAAGTATGATTAGTTTAATAGAAATGACTTAAGACGATATTTAGCGGATTCATCACCTGTATTTCAAAATTTTTTTACGACATTTTATATTCACCCAAATGTATTGTAAATACGTTGTTTAGATGTAAAATTATGTGAACTTAACGATAAAAATATAAAAAGTATGATTAGTTCAATACAAATGACTTTAAACGATATTTAGCGGAATTATCACCATTTTTTACCCAATTTTTTCCCAAATTTTTTTTCTATTTTTTGTATTCACCCAAATGTATTGTAAATACGTGTTTTAGATGTAAAATAATGTGAACTTAACGTTAAAAATATAAAAAGTATGATTAGTTTAATAGAAATGACTTAAGACGATATTTAGCGGATTCATCAGCTGTATTTCAAAATTTTTTTACGACCTTTTATATTCACCCAAATGTATTGTAAATACGTGTTTTAGATGTAAAATGGTGTGAACTTAACGAAAAAATATAAAAAGTATGATTAGTTCAATACAAATGACTTTAAACGATATTTAGCGGAATTATCACCATTTTTTACCAAATTTTTTTTCTATTTTTTGTATTCACCCAAATGTATTGTAAACTCGTGTTTTAGATGTAAAATAATGTGAACTTAACGTTAAAAATATAAAAAGTATGATTAGTTTAATAGAAATGACTTAAGACGATATTTGGCGGATTCATCACCTGTATTTCAAAATTTTTTTACGACCTTTTATATTCACCCAAATGTATTGTAAAGACGTTGTTTAGATGTAAAATTATGTGAACTTAACGATAAAAATATAAAAAGTATGATTAGTTCAATACAAATGACTTTAAACGATATTTAGCGGAATTATCACCATTTTTTACCAAATTTTTTCCCAAATTTTTTTTCTATTTTTTGTATTCACCCAAATGTATTGTAAATACGTGTTTTAGATGTAAAATAATGTGAACTTAACGATAAAAATATAAAAAGTATGATTAGTTCAATACAAATGACTTTAAACGATATTTATCGGAATTATCACCATTTTTTACCCAATTTTTTCCCAAATTTTTTTTCTATTTTTTGTATTCACCCAAATGTATTGTAAACACGTGTTTTAGATGTAAAATAATGTGAACTTAACGTTAAAAATATAAAAAGTATGATTAGTTTAATCGAAATGACTTAAGACGATATTTAGCGGATTCATCACCTGTATTTCAAAATTTTTTTACGACCTTTTATATTCACCCAAATGTATTGTAAAGACGTGTTTTAGATGTAAAATAATGTGAACTTAACGATAAAAATATAAAAAGTATGATTAGTTCAATACAAATGACATTAAACGATATTTAGCGGAATTATCACCATTTTTTACCAAATTTTTTTTCTATTTTTTGTATTCACCCAAATGTATTGTAAATACGTGTTTTAGATGTAAAATAATGTGAACTTAACGATAAAAATATAAAAAGTATGATTAGTTCAATACAAATGACTTTAAACGATATTTAGCGGAATTATCACCATTTTTTACCAAATTTTTTCCCAAATTTTTTTTCTATTTTTTTTATTCACCCAAATGTATTGTAAATACGTGTTTTAGATGTAAAATAATGTGAACTTAACGATAAAAATATAAAAAGTATGATTAGTTCAATACAAATGACTTTAAACGATATTTAGCGGAATTATCACCATTTTTTACCCAATTTTTTCCCAAATTTTTTTTCTATTTTTTGTATTCACCCAAATGTATTGTAAACACGTGTTTTAGATGTAAAATAATGTGAACTTAACGTTAAAAATATAAAAAGTATGATTAGTTCAATACAAATGACTTTAAACGATATTTAGCGGAATTATCAACATTTTTTACCCAATTTTTTCCCAAATTTTTTTTCTATTTTTTGTATTCACCCAAAAGTATTGTAAATACGGGTTTTAGATGTAAAATAATGTGAACTTAACGATAAAAATATAAAAAGTATGATTAGTTCAATACAAATGACTTTAAACGATATTTAGCGGAATTATCACCATTTTTTACCAAATTTTTTCCCAAATTTTTTTTCTATTTTTTGTATTCACCCAAATGTATTGTAAATACGTGTTTTAGATGTAAAATAATGTGAACTTAACGATAAAAATATAAAAAGTATGATTAGTTCAATACAAATGACTTTAAACGATATTTAGCGGAATTATCACCATTTTTTACCCAATTTTTTCCCAAATTTTTTTTCTATTTTTTGTATTCACCCAAATGTATTGTAAACACGTGTTTTAGATGTAAAATAATGTGAACTTAACGTTAAAAATATAAAAAGTATGATTAGTTTAATAGAAATGACTTAAGACGATATTTAGCGGATTCATCACCTGTATTTCAAAATTTTTTTACGACATTTTATATTCACCCAAATGTATTGTAAAGACGTTGTTTAGATGTAAAATTATGTGAACTTAACGATAAAAATATAAAAAGTATGATTAGTTCAATACAAATGACTTTAAACGATATTTAGCGGAATTATCACCATTTTTTACCCAATTTTTTCCCAAATTTTTTTTCTATTTTTTGTATTCACCCAAATGTATTGTAAATACGTGTTTTAGATGTAAAATAATGTGAACTTAACGTTAAAAATATAAAAAGTATGATTAGTTTAATAGAAATGACTTAAGACGATATTTAGCGGATTCATCAGCTGTATTTCAAAATTTTTTTACGACCTTTTATATTCACCCAAATGTATTGTAAATACGTGTTTTAGATGTAAAATGGTGTGAACTTAACGATAAAAATATAAAAAGTATGATTAGTTCAATACAAATGACTTTAAACGATATTTAGCGGAATTATCACCATTTTTTACCAAATTTTTTTTCTATTTTTTGTATTCACCCAAATGTATTGTAAACTCGTGTTTTAGATGTAAAATAATGTGAACTTAACGTTAAAAATATAAAAAGTATGATTAGTTTAATAGAAATGACTTAAGACGATATTTAGCGGATTCATCACCTGTATTTCAAAATTTTTTTACGACCTTTTATATTCACCCAAATGTATTGTAAAGACGTTGTTTGTTTAGATGTAAAATTATGTGAACTTAACGATAAAAATATAAAAAGTATGATTAGTTCAATACAAATGACTTTAAACGATATTTAGCGGAATTATCACCATTTTTTACCCAATTTTTTCCCAAATTTTTTTTCTATTTTTTGTATTCACCCAAATGTATTGTAAACACGTGTTTTAGATGTAAAATAATGTGAACTTAACGTTAAAAATATAAAAAGTATGATTAGTTTAATAGAAATGACTTAAGACGATATTTAGCGGATTCATCACCTGTATTTCAAAATTTTTTTACGAACTTTTATATTCACCCAAATGTATTGTAAAGACGTTGTTTAGATGTAAAATTATGTGAACTTAACGATAAAAATATAAAAAGTATGATTAGTTCAATACAAATGACTTTAAACGATATTTAGCGGAATTATCACCATTTTTTACCAAATTTTTTCCCAAATTTTTTTTCTATTTTTTGTATTCACCCAAATGTATTGTAAATACGTGTTTTAGATGTAAAATAATGTGAACTTAACGATAAAAATATAAAAAGTATGATTAGTTCAATACAAATGACTTTAAACGATATTTAGCGGAATTATCACCATTTTTTACCCAATTTTTTCCCCAATTTTTTTTCTATTTTTTGTATTCACCCAAATGTATTGTAAACACGTGTTTTAGATGTAAAATAATGTGAACTTAACGTTAAAAATATAAAAAGTATGATTAGTTTAATAGAAATGACTTAAGACGATATTTAGCGGATTCATCACCTGTATTTCAAAATTTTTTTACGACATTTTATATTCACCCAAATGTATTGTAAAGACGTTGTTTAGATGTAAAATTATGTGAACTTAACGATAAAAATATAAAAAGTATGATTAGTTCAATACAAATGACTTTAAACGATATTTAGCGGAATTATCACCATTTTTTACCCAATTTTTTCCCAAATTTTTTTTCTATTTTTTGTATTCACCCAAATGTATTGTAAATACGTGTTTTAGATGTAAAATAATGTGAACTTAACGTTAAAAATATAAAAAGTATGATTAGTTTAATAGAAATGACTTAAGACGATATTTAGCGGATTCATCAGCTGTATTTCAAAATTTTTTTACGACCTTTTATATTCACCCAAATGTATTGTAAATACGTGTTTTAGATGTAAAATGGTGTGAACTTAACGATAAAAATATAAAAAGTATGATTAGTTCAATACAAATGACTTTAAACGATATTTAGCGGAATTATCACAATTGTTTACCAAATTTTTTTTCTATTTTTTGTATTCACCCAAATGTATTGTAAACTCGTGTTTTAGATGTAAAATAATGTGAACTTAACGTTAAAAATATAAAAAGTATGATTAGTTTAATAGAAATGACTTAAGACGATATTTAGCGGATTCATCACCTGTATTTCAAAATTTTTTTACGACCTTTTATATTCACCCAAATGTATTGTAAAGACGTTGTTTGTTTAGATGTAAAATTATGTGAACTTAACGATAAAAATATAAAAAGTATGATTAGTTCAATACAAATGACTTTAAACGATACTTAGCGGAATTATCACCATTTTTTACCCAATTTTTTCCCAAATTTTTTTTCTATTTTTTGTATTCACCCAAATGTATTGTAAACACGTGTTTTAGATGTAAAATAATGTGAACTTAACGTTAAAAATATAAAAAGTATGATTAGTTTAATAGAAATGACTTAAGACGATATTTAGCGGATTCATCACCTGTATTTCAAAATTTTTTTACGAACTTTTATATTCACCCAAATGTATTGTAAAGACGTTGTTTAGATGTAAAATTATGTGAACTTAACGATAAAAATATAAAAAGTATGATTAGTTCAATACAAATGACTTTAAACGATATTTAGCGGAATTATCACCATTTTTTACCAAATTTTTTCCCAAATTTTTTTTTTATTTTTTGTATTCACCCAAATGTATTGTAAATACGTGTTTTAGATGTAAAATAATGTGAACTTAACGATAAAAATATAAAAAGTATGATTAGTTCAATACAAATGACTTTAAACGATATTTAGCGGAATTATCACCATTTTTTACCCAATTTTTTCCCCAATTTTTTTTCTATTTTTTGTATTCACCCAAATGTATTGTAAACACGTGTTTTAGATGTAAAATAATGTGAACTTAACGTTAAAAATATAAAAAGTATGATTAGTTTAATAGAAATGACTTAAGACGATATTTAGCGGATTCATCACCTGTATTTCAAAATTTTTTTACGACATTTTATATTCACCCAAATGTATTGTAAAGACGTTGTTTAGATGTAAAATTATGTGAACTTAACGATAAAAATATAAAAAGTATGATTAGTTCAATACAAATGACTTTAAACGATATTTAGCGGAATTATCACCATTTTTTACCCAATTTTTTCCCAAATTTTTTTTCTATTTTTTGTATTCACCCAAATGTATTGTAAATACGTGTTTTAGATGTAAAATAATGTGAACTTAACGTTAAAAATATAAAAAGTATGATTAGTTTAATAGAAATGACTTAAGACGATATTTAGCGGATTCATCAGCTGTATTTCAAAATTTTTTTACGACCTTTTATATTCACCCAAATGTATTGTAAATACGTGTTTTAGATGTAAAATGGTGTGAACTTAACGATAAAAATATAAAAAGTATGATTAGTTCAATACAAATGACTTTAAACGATATTTAGCGGAATTATCACAATTTTTTACCAAATTTTTTTTCTATTTTTTGTATTCACCCAAATGTATTGTAAACTCGTGTTTTAGATGTAAAATAATGTGAACTTAACGTTAAAAATATAAAAAGTATGATTAGTTTAATAGAAATGACTTAAGACGATATTTAGCGGATTCATCACCTGTATTTCAAAATTTTTTTACGACCTTTTATATTCACCCAAATGTATTGTAAAGACGTTGTTTGTTTAGATGTAAAATTATGTGAACTTAACGATAAAAATATAAAAAGTATGATTAGTTCAATACAAATGACTTTAAACGATATTTAGCGGAATTATCACCATTTTTTACCCAATTTTTTCCCAAATTTTTTTTCTATTTTTTGTATTCACCCAAATGTATTGTAAACACGTGTTTTAGATGTAAAATAATGTGAACTTAACGTTAAAAATATAAAAAGTATGATTAGTTTAATAGAAATGACTTAAGACGATATTTAGCGGATTCATCAGCTGTATTTCAAAATTTTTTTACGACCTTTTATATTCACCCAAATGTATTGTAAATACGTGTTTTAGATGTAAAATGGTGTGAACTTAACGATAAAAATATAAAAAGTATGATTAGTTCAATACAAATGACTTTAAACGATATTTAGAGGAATTATCACCATTTTTTACCAAATTTTTTTTCTATTTTTTGTATTCACCCAAATGTATTGTAAACTCGTGTTTTAGATGTAAAATAATGTGAACTTAACGTTAAAAATATAAAAAGTATGATTAGTTTAATAGAAATGACTTAAGACGATATTTAGCGGATTCATCACCTGTATTTCAAAATTTTTTTACGACCTTTTATATTCACCCAAATGTATTGTAAAGACGTTGTTTGTTTAGATGTAAAATTATGTGAACTTAACGATAAAAATATAAAAAGTATGATTAGTTCAATACAAATGACTTTAAACGATATTTAGCGGAATTATCACCATTTTTTACCCTATTTTTTCCCAAATTTTTTTTCTATTTTTTGTATTCACCCAAATGTATTGTAAATACGTGTTTTAGATGTAAAATAATGTGAACATAACGTTAAAAATATAAAAAGTATGATTAGTTTAATAGAAATGACTTAAGACGATATTTAGCGGATTCATCACCTGTATTTCAAAATTTTTTTACGACCTTTTATATTCACCCAAATGTATTGTAAAGACGTGTTTTAGATGTAAAATAATGTGAACTTAACGATAAAAATATAAAAAGTATGATTAGTTCAATACAAATGACTTTAAACGATATTTAGCGGAATTATCACCATTTTTTACCAAATTTTTTCCCAAATTTTTTTTCTATTTTTTGTATTCACCCAAATGTATTGTAAATACGTGTTTTAGATGTAAAATAATGTGATCTAAACGATAAAAATATAAAATGTATGATTAGTTCAATACAAATGACTTTAAACGATATTTAGCGGAATTATCACCATTTTTTACCCAATTTTTTCCCAAATTTTTTTTCTATTTTTTGTATTCACCCAAATGTATTGTAAACACGTGTTTTAGATGTAAAATAATGTGAACTTAACGTTAAAAATATAAAAAGTATGATTAGTTCAATACAAATGACTTTAAACGATATTTAGCGGAATTATCAACATTTTTTACCCAATTTTTTCCCAAATTTTTTTTCTATTTTTTGTATTCACCCAAATGTATTGTAAATACGTGTTTTAGATGTAAAATAATGTGAACTTAACGATAAAAATATAAAAAGTATGATTAGTTCAATACAAATGACTTTAAACGATATTTAGCGGAATTATCACCATTTTTTACCAAATTTTTTCCCAAATTTTTTTTCTATTTTTTGTATTCACCCAAATGTATTGTAAATACGTGTTTTAGATGTAAAATAATGTGAACTTAACGATAAAAATATAAAAAGTATGATTAGTTCAATACAAATGACTTTAAACGATATTTAGCGGAATTATCACCATTTTTTACCCAATTTTTTCCCCAATTTTTTTTCTATTTTTTGTATTCACCCAAATGTATTGTAAACACGTGTTTTAGATGTAAAATAATGTGAACTTAACGTTAAAAATATAAAAAGTATGATTAGTTTAATAGAAATGACTTAAGACGATATTTAGCGGATTCATCACCTGTATTTCAAAATTTTTTTACGACATTTTATATTCACCCAAATGTATTGTAAAGACGTTGTTTAGATGTAAAATGATGTGAACTTAACGATAAAAATATAAAAAGTATGATTAGTTCAATACAAATGACTTTAAACGATATTTAGCGGAATTATCACCATTTTTTACCCAATTTTTTCCCAAATTTTTTTTCTATTTTTTGTATTCACCCAAATGTATTGTAAATACGTGTTTTAGATGTAAAATAATGTGAACTTAACGTTAAAAATATAAAAAGTATGATTAGTTTAATAGAAATGACTTAAGACGATATTTAGCGGATTCATCAGCTGTATTTCAAAATTTTTTTACGACCTTTTATATTCACCCAAATGTATTGTAAATACGTGTTTTAGATGTAAAATGGTGTGAACTTAACGATAAAAATATAAAAAGTATGATTAGTTCAATACAAATGACTTTAAACGATATTTAGCGGAATTATCACCATTTTTTACCAAATTTTTTTTCTATTTTTTGTATTCACCCAAATGTATTGTAAACTCGTGTTTTAGATGTAAAATAATGTGAACTTAACGTTAAAAATATAAAAAGTATGATTAGTTTAATAGAAATGACTTAAGACGATATTTAGCGGATTCATCACCTGTATTTCAAAATTTTTTTACGACCTTTTATATTCACCCAAATGTATTGTAAAGACGTTGTTTGTTTAGATGTAAAATTATGTGAACTTAACGATAAAAATATAAAAAGTATGATTAGTTCAATACAAATGACTTTAAACGATATTTAGCGGAATTATCACCATTTTTTACCAAATTTTTTCCCAAATTTTTTTTCTATTTTTTGTATTCACCCAAATGTATTGTAAATACGTGTTTTAGATGTAAAATAATGTGAACTTAACGATAAAAATATAAAAAGTATGATTAGTTCAATACAAATGACTTTAAACGATATTTAGCGGAATTATCACCATTTTTTACCCAATTTTTTCCCAAATTTTTTTTCTATTTTTTGTATTCACCCAAATGTATTGTAAATACGTGTTTTAGATGTAAAATAATGTGAACTTAACGTTAAAAATATAAAAAGTATGATTAGTTCAATACAAATGACTTTAAACGATATTTAGCGGAATTATCACCATTTTTTACCAAATTTTTTCCCAAATTTTTTTTCTATTTTTTGTATTCACCCAAATGTATTGTAAATACGTGTTTTAGATGTAAAATAATGTGATCTAAACGATAAAAATATAAAAAGTATGATTAGTTCAATACAAATGACTTTAAACGATATTTAGCGGAATTATCACCATTTTTTACCCAATTTTTTCCCAAATTTTTTTTCTATTTTTTGTATTCACCCAAATGTATTGTAAATACGTGTTTTAGATGTAAAATAATGTGAACTTAACGATAAAAATATAAAAAGTATGATTAGTTTAATAGAAATGACTTAAGACGATATTTAGCGGATTCATCAGCTGTATTTCAAAATTTTTTTACGACCTTTTATATTCACCCAAATGTATTGTAAATACTTGTTTTAGATGTAAAATAATGTGAACTTAACGATAAAAATATAAAAAGTATGATTAGTTCAATACAAATGACTTTAAACGATATTTAGCGGAATTATCACCATTTTTTACCAAATTTTTTTCCTATTTTTTGTATTCAGACAAATGTATTGTAAACCCGTGTTTTAGATGTAAAATAATGTGAACTTAACGTTAAAAATATAAAAAGTATGATTAGTTTAATAGAAATGACTTAAGACGATATTTATCGGATTCATCAGCTGTATTTCAAAATTTTTTTACGACCTTTTATATTCACCCAAATGTATTGTAAATACTTGTTTTAGATGTAAAATAATGTGAACTTAACGATAAAAATATAAAAAGTATGATTAGTTCAATACAAATGACTTTAAACGATATTTAGCGGAATTATCACCATTTTTTACCAAATTTTTTTTCTATTTTTTGTATTCACCCAAATGTATTGTAAATACGTGTTTTAGATGTAAAATGGTGTGAACTTAACGATAAAAATATAAAAAGTATGATTAGTTCAATACAAATGACTTTAAACGATATTTAGCGGAATTATCACAATTTTTTACCAAATTTTTTTTCTATTTTTTGTATTCACCCAAATGTATTGTAAACTCGTGTTTTAGATGTAAAATAATGTGAACTTAACGTTAAAAATATAAAAAGTATGATTAGTTTAATAGAAATGACTTAAGACGATATTTAGCGGATTCATCACCTGTATTTCAAAATTTTTTTACGACATTTTATATTCACCCAAATGTATTGTAAAGACGTTGTTTAGATGTAAAATTATGTGAACTTAACGATAAAAATATAAAAAGTATGATTAGTTCAATACAAATGACTTTAAACGATATTTAGCGGAATTATCACCATTTTTTACCCAATTTTTTCCCAAATTTTTTTTCTATTTTTTGTATTCACCCAAATGTATTGTAAACACGTGTTTTAGATGTAAAATAATGTGAACTTAACGTTAAAAATATAAAAAGTATGATTAGTTTAATAGAAATGACTTAAGACGATATTTAGCGGATTCATCACCTGTATTTCAAAATTTTTTTACGACCTTTTATATTCACCCAAATGTATTGTAAAGACGTTGTTTAGATGTAAAATTATGTGAACTTAACGATAAAAATATAAAAAGTATGATTAGTTCAATACAAATGACTTTAAACGATATTTAGCGGAATTATCACCATTTTTTACCAAATTTTTTCCCAAATTTTTTTTCTATTTTTTGTATTCACCCAAATGTATTGTAAATACGTGTTTTAGATGTAAAATAATGTGAACTTAACGATAAAAATATAAAAAGTATGATTAGTTCAATACAAATGACTTTAAACGATATTTAGCGGAATTATCACCATTTTTTACCCAATTTTTTCCCAAATTTTTTTTCTATTTTTTGTATTCACCCAAATGTATTGTAAACACGTGTTTTAGATGTAAAATAATGTGAACTTAACGTTAAAAATATAAAAAGTATGATTAGTTTAATAGAAATGACTTAAGACGATATTTAGCGGATTCATCAGCTGTATTTCAAAATTTTTTTACGACCTTTTATATTCACCCAAATGTATTGTAAATACTTGTTTTAGATGTAAAATAATGTGAACTTAACGATAAAAATATAAAAAGTATGATTAGTTCAATACAAATGACTTTAAACGATATTTAGCGGAATTATCACCATTTTTTACCAAATTTTTTCCCAAATTTTTTTTCTATTTTTTGTATTCACCCAAATGTATTGTAAATACGTGTTTTAGATGTAAAATAGTGTGAACTTAACGATAAAAATATAAAAAGTATGATTAGTTCAATACAAATGACTTTAAACGATATTTAGCGGAATTATCACCATTTTTTACCAAATTTTTTTTCTATTTTTTGTATTCACCCAAATGTATTGTAAACACGTGTTTTAGATGTAAAATAATGTGAACTTAACGTTAAAAATATAAAAAGTATGATTAGTTCAATACAAATGACTTTAAACGATATTTAGCGGAATTATCACCATTTTTTACCAAATTTTTTTTCTATTTTTTGTATTCACCCAAATGTATTGTAAATACGTGTTTTAGATGTAAAATGGTGTGAACTTAACGATAAAAATATAAAAAGTATGATTAGTTCAATACAAATGACTTTAAACGATATTTAGCGGAATTATCACAATTTTTTACCAAATTTTTTTTCTATTTTTTGTATTCACCCAAATGTATTGTAAACTCGTGTTTTAGATGTAAAATAATGTGAACTTAACGTTAAAAATATAAAAAGTATGATTAGTTTAATAGAAATGACTTAAGACGATATTTAGCGGATTCATCACCTGTATTTCAAAATTTTTTTACGACATTTTATATTCACCCAAATGTATTGTAAAGACGTTGTTTAGATGTAAAATTATGTGAACTTAACGATAAAAATATAAAAAGTATGATTAGTTCAATACAAATGACTTTAAACGATATTTAGCGGAATTATCACCATTTTTTACCAAATTTTTTTTCTATTTTTTGTATTCACCCAAATGTATTGTAAATACGTGTTTTAGATGTAAAATGGTGTGAACTTAACGATAAAAATATAAAAAGTATGATTAGTTCAATACAAATGACTTTAAACGATATTTAGCGGAATTATCACAATTTTTTACCAAATTTTTTTTCTATTTTTTGTATTCACCCAAATGTATTGTAAACTCGTGTTTTAGATGTAAAATAATGTGAACTTAACGTTAAAAATATAAAAAGTATGATTAGTTTAATAGAAATGACTTAAGACGATATTTAGCGGATTCATCACCTGTATTTCAAAATTTTTTTACGACATTTTATATTCACCCAAATGTATTGTAAAGACGTTGTTTAGATGTAAAATTATGTGAACTTAACGATAAAAATATAAAAAGTATGATTAGTTCAATACAAATGACTTTAAACGATATTTAGCGGAATTATCACCATTTTTTACCCAATTTTTTCCCAAATTTTTTTTCTATTTTTTGTATTCACCCAAATGTATTGTAAACACGTGTTTTAGATGTAAAATAATGTGAACTTAACGTTAAAAATATAAAAAGTATGATTAGTTTAATAGAAATGACTTAAGACGATATTTAGCGGATTCATCACCTGTATTTCAAAATTTTTTTACGACCTTTTATATTCACCCAAATGTATTGTAAAGACGTTGTTTAGATGTAAAATTATGTGAACTTAACGATAAAAATATAAAAAGTATGATTAGTTCAATACAAATGACTTTAAACGATATTTAGCGGAATTATCACCATTTTTTACCAAATTTTTTCCCAAATTTTTTTTCTATTTTTTGTATTCACCCAAATGTATTGTAAATACGTGTTTTAGATGTAAAATAATGTGAACTTAACGATAAAAATATAAAAAGTATGATTAGTTCAATACAAATGACTTTAAACGATATTTAGCGGAATTATCACCATTTTTTACCCAATTTTTTCCCAAATTTTTTTTCTATTTTTTGTATTCACCCAAATGTATTGTAAACACGTGTTTTAGATGTAAAATAATGTGAACTTAACGTTAAAAATATAAAAAGTATGATTAGTTTAATAGAAATGACTTAAGACGATATTTAGCGGATTCATCAGCTGTATTTCAAAATTTTTTTACGACCTTTTATATTCACCCAAATGTATTGTAAATACTTGTTTTAGATGTAAAATAATGTGAACTTAACGATAAAAATATAAAAAGTATGATTAGTTCAATACAAATGACTTTAAACGATATTTAGCGGAATTATCACCATTTTTTACCAAATTTTTTCCCAAATTTTTTTTCTATTTTTTGTATTCACCCAAATGTATTGTAAATACGTGTTTTAGATGTAAAATAGTGTGAACTTAACGATAAAAATATAAAAAGTATGATTAGTTCAATACAAATGACTTTAAACGATATTTAGCGGAATTATCACCATTTTTTACCAAATTTTTTTTCTATTTTTTGTATTCACCCAAATGTATTGTAAACACGTGTTTTAGATGTAAAATAATGTGAACTTAACGTTAAAAATATAAAAAGTATGATTAGTTCAATACAAATGACTTTAAACGATATTTAGCGGAATTATCACCATTTTTTACCAAATTTTTTCCTATTTTTTGTATTCAGACAAATGTATTGTAAACACGTGTTTTAGATGTAAAATAATGTGAACTTAACGTTAAAAATATAAAAAGTATGATTAGTTCAATACAAATGACTTTAAACGATATTTAGCGGAATTATCACCATTTTTTACCCAATTTTTTCCCAAATTTTTTTCTATTTTTTGTATTCACCCAAATGTATTGTAAACACGTGTTTTAGATGTAAAATAATGTGAACTTAACGTTAAAAATATAAAAAGTATGATTAGTTTAATAGAAATGACTTAAGACGATATTTAGCGGATTCATCACCTGTATTTCAAAATTTTTTTACGACCTTTTATATTCACCCAAATGTATTGTAAAGACGTGTTTTAGATGTAAAATAATGTGAACTTAACGATAAAAATATAAAAAGTATGATTAGTTAAATACAAATGACTTTAAACGATATTTAGCGGAATTATCACCATTTTTTACCAAATTTATTCCCAAATTTTTTTTCTATTTTTTGTATTCACCCAAATGTATTGTAAATACGTGTTTTAGATGTAAAATAATGTGAACTTAACAATAAAAATATAAAAAGTATGATTAGTTTAATACAAATGACTTTAAACGATATTTAGCGGAATTATCACCATTTTTTACCAAATTCTTTTTCTATTTTTTGTATTCACCCAAATGTATTGTAAACTCGTGTTTTAGATGTACAATAATGTGAACTTAACGTTAAAAATATAAAAAGTATGATTAGTTTAATAGAAATGACTTAAGACGATATTTAGCGGTTTCATCACCTGTATTTCAAAATTTTTTTACGACCTTTTATATTCACCCAAATGTATTGTAAAGACGTGTTTTAGATGTAAAATAATGTGAACTTAACGATAAAAATATAAAAAGTATGATTAGTTCAATACAAATGACTTTAAACGATATTTAGCGGAATTATCACCATTTTTTACCAAATTTTTTCCCAAATTTTTTTTCTATTTTTTGTATTCACCCAAATGTATTGTAAATACGTGTTTTAGATGTAAAATAATGTGATCTAAACGATAAAAATATAAAAAGTATGATTAGTTCAATACAAATGACTTTAAACGATATTTAGCGGAATTATCACCATTTTTTACCAAATTTTTTTTCTATTTTTTGTATTCACCCAAATGTATTGTAAACACGTGTTTTAGATGTAAAATAATGTGAACTTAACGTTAAAAATATAAAAAGTATGATTAGTTTAATAGTAATGACTTAAGACGATATTTAGCGGATTCATCACCTGTATTTCAAAATTTTTTTACGACCTTTTATATTCACCCAAATGTATTGTAAAGACGTGTTTTAGATGTAAAATTATGTGAACGTAACGATAAAAATATAAAAAGTATGATTAGTTCAATACAAATGACTTTAAACGATATTTAGCGGAATTATCACCATTTTTTACCAAATTTTTTTCCTATTTTTTGTATTCAGACAAATGTATTGTAAACACGTGTTTTAGATGTAAAATAATGTGAACTTAACGTTAAAAATATAAAAAGTATGATTAGTTTAATAGAAATGACTTAAGACGATATTTAGCGGATTCATCACCTGTATTTCAAAATTTTTTTACGACCTTTTATATTCACCCAAATGTATTGTAAAGACGTGTTTTAGATGTAAAATAATGTGAACTTAACGATAAAAATATAAAAAGTATGATTAGTTCAATACAAATGACTTTAAACGATATTTAGTGGAATTATCACCATTTTTTACCCAATTTTTTCCCAAATTTTTTTTCTATTTTTTGTATTCACCCAAATGTATTGTAAACTCGTGTTTTAGATGTAAAATAATGTGAACTTAACGTTAAAAATATAAAAAGTATGATTAGTTTAATAGAAATGACTTAAGACGATATTTAGCGGATTCATCACCTGTATTTCAAAATTTTTTTACGACCTTTTATATTCACCCAAATGTATTGTAAAGACGTGTTTTAGATGTAAAATAATGTGAACTTAACGATAAAAATATAAAAGTATGATTAGTTCAATACAAATGACTTTAAACGATATTTAGCGGAATTATCACCATTTTTTACCCAATTTTTTCCCAAATTTTTTTTCTATTTTTTGTATTCACCCAAATGTATTGTAAACACGTGTTTTAGATGTAAAATAATGTGAACTTAACGATAAAAATATAAAAAGTATGATTAGTTCAATACAAATGACTTTAAACGATATTTAGCGGAATTATCACCATTTTTTACCAAATTTTTTCCCAAATTTTTTTTCTATTTTTTGTATTCACCCAAATGTATTGTAAATACGTGTTTTAGATGTAAAATAATGTGATCTAAACGATAAAAATATAAAAAGTATGATTAGTTCAATACAAATGACTTTAAACGATATTTAGCGGAATTATCACCATTTTTTACCAAATTTTTTTCCTATTTTTTGTATTCAGACAAATGTATTGTAAACACGTGTTTTAGATGTAAAATAATGTGAACTTAACGTTAAAAATATAAAAAGTATGATTAGTTTAATAGAAATGACTTAAGACGATATTTAGCGGATTCATCAGCTGTATTTCAAAATTTTTTTACGACCTTTTATATTCACCCAAATGTATTGTAAATACTTTTTTTAGATGTAAAATAATGTGAACTTAACGATAAAAATATAAAAAGTATGATTAGTTCAATACAAATGACTTTAAACGATATTTAGCGGAATTATCACCATTTTTTACCAAATTTTTTTTCTATTTTTTTTATTCACCCAAATGTATTGTAAACTCGTGTTTTAGATGTAAAATAATGTGAACTTAACGTTAAAAATATAAAAAGTATGATTAGTTTAATAGAAATGACTTAAGACGATATTTAGCGGTTTCATCACCTGTATTTCAAAATTTTTTTACGACCTTTTATATTCACCCAAATGTATTGTAAAGACGTGTTTTAGATGTAAAATTATGTGAACTTAACGATAAAAATATAAAAAGTATGATTAGTTCAATACAAATGACTTTAAACGATATTTAGCGGAATTATCACCATTTTTTACCAAATTTTTTTTCTATTTTTTTTATTCACCCAAATGTATTGTAAACTCGTGTTTTAGATGTAAAATAATGTGAACTTAACGTTAAAAATATAAAAAGTATGATTAGTTTAATAGAAATGACTTAAGACGATATTTAGCGGTTTCATCACCTGTATTTCAAAATTTTTTTACGACCTTTTATATTCACCCAAATGTATTGTAAAGACGTGTTTTAGATGTAAAATTATGTGAACTTAACGATAAAAATATAAAAAGTATGATTAGTTCAATACAAATGACTTAAGACGATATTTAGCGGATTCATCACCTGTATTTCAAAATTTTTTTACGACCTTTTATATTCACCCAAATGTATTGTAAAGACGTGTTTTAGATGTAAAATAATGTGAACTTAACGATAAAAATATAAAAAGTATGATTAGTTCAATACAAATGACTTTAACACGTTCGTGGTCACTTCACATTTTAATATTATTCAAGTACCTACCTTAGAGAATCACTTTTATATTACTGCTATAGCAGTAATATTTTAGTACTGCCATAGCAGTAATGACCTATCACGTATACATTTTTTACGCCATAGGTCATTACTGCTAGAGCAGTAATAATTTATTTAGCATTACAAAAATACTAATATTGAAATTATAACAAAACCTATTTTATAACTTATCAGAATATATTTTTATTATTAATAATTAGTTGTTTACAATATATGCAACTACTTTTTGAAAAGATTTTATACATTTTATGAGAAAAAATACATTATAATATATATTATATAATATTATTCTTGTGCCATTCTTCAAAACATTTACCAGGGCATAAAGGTTTACCACAACTTTTGCATTGGAATGATGTTTGTTTCCTTATTTTCGTCTTATAGCACTGCTTACAGTTTTTAAAGTATGTTTCTCTTTTAAAATTTGGTGGAGGAGGTATTTTTTCTGAGTAATGATTATTTTCAGGTGCTACTTTTTTGCTTTTTTTGTTTTTGAAAAGTTCTGCTGCGGTAGTTTCGATTGGAAGACCAATTAAATTTTTTATGAGTAAATCACGGAATTGCTTAAAGGTAACGTTTGTTACACCAAACTTTTTGTTAAAAATAAAATATGAATTCCAGGTGGATATATCGAGCAAATGAAATAGCACCTTTTTATACCATCTAGTGGTTTTTCTGGGACACGAGTAATAGCTTACCATCTGATCTGAACGATCTATACCACTCATAAAATCATTGTAGTCCTTTATCTCTATTGGTTTATTTTTTTCGAGACCATATCTATTTGTTGTAGATACGATTTTTGGGTGATTTTTAGTTGTAATACAGAGCACGTCTCTTTTGTCTTTCCACTTTGACACGTATACATTCTTATTCCGTCTCCATACATATTCACCACGTTTTAATTTTTTGGCAGTCACTTCCTTGGGATTTCCTTTGCGGTTGCTTCTTAATGTTCCCGTCGAGTGAGTTTTTTTTTCAAGCAATAAATTTGATAAGGTGACACTATTGTAAAAATTATCCATATAAAGGCTATGCCCTTTATTTAAATACGGTTTCATCAGATGAAAAACAATACTGTCAACTTTTGTTGTAAAACCTTCAAGGTTAGGTTCAATAACTGTTGATGGCGTATTTTTACCTTTATACATATCAATATTTAAAACATATCCGTCATGTGAGCAAAGTTCGTAGAACTTAATTCCATATTTGGCTTTTTTGTTTTTAATATATTGTCGCCATTTCAACCGACCACGATGTAGAAGTAAAGACTCATCGAGAGATAAATTTTCATCAGGAAAATATAAGCTTTGGAACTTTTGTATAAGCATATCAAATACAGGATAAACTTTCTTCATGGGACCAACTAATGGATTATCACTTGCATACTCAACACTAAAACATCTTAATAATTGTTCAAACCTTCTTCCTGACATAATATGACGCACAATTGGATGATAATACAATGGGTTGTCTGAAAACATATCTCTTACGACCGAAAATTTTATAGAACCACCAAGAAGACACAAACCCAAAAAATTTTGAACTTCTTGCGAACAAGTTTGCTGAAAGTGTGTTGACCTGCTACCTTTTTTGTGAGGACGATCTTTTACTTTAATTTTTTCACCATAATTATTAATAGAACGTACAATTATATCAATAATTTCGTTGGTCCAAAATTGTTTGAAAATTTCAATCGGGTTATAACGTGCACTATCATTAATTTCAAATTGTATTCCAACATTATCTCTACAAAAATTGAAGTCTGGAATATCTACATACGTTTCTACCCAAAAATCAGTGTCTGGCTCATCATCATTACCACTATCACTCGAACTTTCTGAAGCCGATTCGTCATCTAATGAAGAACTTGACAATGACAGTGTACGCGATGGGCCAGCAGAAATAATATTATCATTATTACCTGTATAAATTGTTTTGTCGATTACTTTCGGTAAATATTCGGGGTCCGCATCTGAATCGTACAGTTCAGTAGTGTCGGAATCAAATTCTAAACTTTCATTCAAAAATTCTTCTATATCTTGTTTGGAACGATTCATTTTTATAACACCAAAATATTGTATGTGAATAAACACTATGTACGCAAATGTAGAAAAATATAAATACGAAAACACGAACACGAGTACGCTACACACGCAATAGACCACGGCCAACTAAAGACATGTGAAAATATATTGTATAATTGTGTTCAAACAACATATAAACCGATAAAAATAATTAAATATAACATGATAAAATTCGAACAAAATACCAACGAGAAATATAAAAATAGAATTGTTTATTTATTTGTGCCCAAACCTATGACTGATCATAACAGGTCAGTCACATATCTAGTTTCATTTAATACTATTGAAAATAGTACTGCATGAGCAGTAATGCCCGATTTCGTTAGTTTTGTAAATTACTGCTATAGCAGTAGTGACCCATTACAAAAGAATTGAAAAAAATTAAAATTACTGCTATAGCAGTAAGTGACCACGAACGTGTTAAACGATATTTAGCGGAATTATCACCATTTTTTACCAAATTTTTTCCCAAATTTTTTTTCTATTTTTTGTATTCACCCAAATGTATTGTAAATACGTGTTTTAGATGTAAAATAATGTGATCTAAACGATAAAAATATAAAAAGTATGATTAGTTCAATACAAATGACTTTAAACGATATTTAGCGGAATTATCACCATTTTTTACCAAATTTTTTTCCTATTTTTTGTATTCAGACAAATGTATTGTAAACACGTGTTTTAGATGTAAAATAATGTGAACTTAACGTTAAAAATATAAAAAGTATGATTAGTTTAATAGAAATGACTTAAGACGATATTTAGCGGATTCATCAGCTGTATTTCAAAATTTTTTTACGACCTTTTATATTCACCCAAATGTATTGTAAATACTTTTTTTAGATGTAAAATAATGTGAACTTAACGATAAAAATATAAAAAGTATGATTAGTTCAATACAAATGACTTTAAACGATATTTAGCGGAATTATCACCATTTTTTACCAAATTTTTTCCCAAATTTTTTTTCTATTTTTTGTATTCACCCAAATGTATTGTAAATACGTGTTTTAGATGTAAAATAGTGTGAACTTAACGATAAAAATATAAAAAGTATGATTAGTTCAATACAAATGACTTTAAACGATATTTAGCGGAATTATCACCATTTTTTACCAAATTTTTTTCCTATTTTTTGTATTCAGACAAATGTATTGTAAACACGTGTTTTAGATGTAAAATAATGTGAACTTAACGTTAAAAATATAAAAAGTATGATTAGTTCAATACAAATGACTTTAAACGATATTTAGCGGAATTATCACCATTTTTTACCCAATTTTTTCCCAAATTTTTTTCTATTTTTTGTATTCACCCAAATGTATTGTAAACACGTGTTTTAGATGTAAAATAATGTGAACTTAACGTTAAAAATATAAAAAGTATGATTAGTTTAATAGAAATGACTTAAGACGATATTTAGCGGATTCATCACCTGTATTTCAAAATTTTTTTACGACCTTTTATATTCACCCAAATGTATTGTAAAGACGTGTTTTAGATGTAAAATAATGTGAACTTAACGATAAAAATATAAAAAGTATGATTAGTTCAATACAAATGACTTTAAACGATATTTAGCGGAATTATCACCATTTTTTACCAAATTTTTTTCCTATTTTTTGTATTCAGACAAATGTATTGTAAACACGTGTTTTAGATGTAAAATAATGTGAACTTAACGTTAAAAATATAAAAAGTATGATTAGTTTAATAGAAATGACTTAAGACGATATTTAGCGGATTCATCAGCTGTATTTCAAAATTTTTTTACGACCTTTTATATTCACCCAAATGTATTGTAAATACTTTTTTTAGATGTAAAATAATGTGAACTTAACGATAAAAATATAAAAAGTATGATTAGTTCAATACAAATGACTTTAAACGATATTTAGCGGAATTATCACCATTTTTTACCAAATTTTTTTTCTATTTTTTTTATTCACCCAAATGTATTGTAAACTCGTGTTTTAGATGTAAAATAATGTGAACTTAACGTTAAAAATATAAAAAGTATGATTAGTTTAATAGAAATGACTTAAGACGATATTTAGCGGTTTCATCACCTGTATTTCAAAATTTTTTTACGACCTTTTATATTCACCCAAATGTATTGTAAAGACGTGTTTTAGATGTAAAATTATGTGAACTTAACGATAAAAATATAAAAAGTATGATTAGTTCAATACAAATGACTTTAAACGATATTTAGCGGAATTATCACCATTTTTTACCAAATTTTTTTTCTATTTTTTTTATTCACCCAAATGTATTGTAAACTCGTGTTTTAGATGTAAAATAATGTGAACTTAACGTTAAAAATATAAAAAGTATGATTAGTTTAATAGAAATGACTTAAGACGATATTTAGCGGTTTCATCACCTGTATTTCAAAATTTTTTTACGACCTTTTATATTCACCCAAATGTATTGTAAAGACGTGTTTTAGATGTAAAATTATGTGAACTTAACGATAAAAATATAAAAAGTATGATTAGTTCAATACAAATGACTTAAGACGATATTTAGCGGATTCATCACCTGTATTTCAAAATTTTTTTACGACCTTTTATATTCACCCAAATGTATTGTAAAGACGTGTTTTAGATGTAAAATAATGTGAACTTAACGATAAAAATATAAAAAGTATGATTAGTTCAATACAAATGACTTTAAACGATATTTAGCGGAATTATCACCATTTTTTACCAAATTTTTTCCCAAATTTTTTTTCTATTTTTTGTATTCACCCAAATGTATTGTAAATACGTGTTTTAGATGTAAAATAATGTGATCTAAACGATAAAAATATAAAAAGTATGATTAGTTCAATACAAATGACTTTAAACGATATTTAGCGGAATTATCACCATTTTTTACCAAATTTTTTTCCTATTTTTTGTATTCAGACAAATGTATTGTAAACACGTGTTTTAGATGTAAAATAATGTGAACTTAACGTTAAAAATATAAAAAGTATGATTAGTTTAATAGAAATGACTTAAGACGATATTTAGCGGATTCATCAGCTGTATTTCAAAATTTTTTTACGACCTTTTATATTCACCCAAATGTATTGTAAATACTTTTTTTAGATGTAAAATAATGTGAACTTAACGATAAAAATATAAAAAGTATGATTAGTTCAATACAAATGACTTTAAACGATATTTAGCGGAATTATCACCATTTTTTACCAAATTTTTTCCCAAATTTTTTTTCTATTTTTTGTATTCACCCAAATGTATTGTAAATACGTGTTTTAGATGTAAAATAGTGTGAACTTAACGATAAAAATATAAAAAGTATGATTAGTTCAATACAAATGACTTTAAACGATATTTAGCGGAATTATCACCATTTTTTACCAAATTTTTTTTCTATTTTTTGTATTCACCCAAATGTATTGTAAACACGTGTTTTAGATGTAAAATAATGTGAACTTAACGTTAAAAATATAAAAAGTATGATTAGTTCAATACAAATGACTTTAAACGATATTTAGCGGAATTATCACCATTTTTTACCAAATTTTTTTCCTATTTTTTGTATTCAGACAAATGTATTGTAAACACGTGTTTTAGATGTAAAATAATGTGAACTTAACGTTAAAAATATAAAAAGTATGATTAGTTCAATACAAATGACTTTAAACGATATTTAGCGGAATTATCACCATTTTTTACCCAATTTTTTCCCAAATTTTTTTCTATTTTTTGTATTCACCCAAATGTATTGTAAACACGTGTTTTAGATGTAAAATAATGTGAACTTAACGTTAAAAATATAAAAAGTATGATTAGTTTAATAGAAATGACTTAAGACGATATTTAGCGGATTCATCACCTGTATTTCAAAATTTTTTTACGACCTTTTATATTCACCCAAATGTATTGTAAAGACGTGTTTTAGATGTAAAATAATGTGAACTTAACGATAAAAATATAAAAAGTATGATTAGTTAAATACAAATGACTTTAAACGATATTTAGCGGAATTATCACCATTTTTTACCAAATTTTTTCCCAAATTTTTTTTCTATTTTTTGTATTCACCCAAATGTATTGTAAATACGTGTTTTAGATGTAAAATAATGTGAACTTAACGATAAAAATATAAAAAGTATGATTAGTTCAATACAAATGACTTTAAACGATATTTAGCGGAATTATCACCATTTTTTACCAAATTCTTTTTCTATTGTTTGTATTCACCCAAATGTATTGTAAACTCGTGTTTTAGATGTAAAATAATGTGAACTTAACGTTAAAAATATAAAAAGTATGATTAGTTTAATAGAAATGACTTAAGACGATATTTAGCGGTTTCATCACCTGTATTTCAAAATTTTTTTACGACCTTTTATATTCACCCAAATGTATTGTAAAGACGTGTTTTAGATGTAAAATTATGTGAACTTAACGATAAAAATATAAAAAGTATGATTAGTTCAATACAAATGACTTTAAACGATATTTAGCGGAATTATCACCATTTTTTACCAAATTTTTTTCCTATTTTTTGTATTCAGACAAATGTATTGTAAACACGTGTTTTAGATGTAAAATAATGTGAACTTAACGTTAAAAATATAAAAAGTATGATTAGTTTAATAGAAATGACTTAAGACGATATTTAGCGGATTCATCACCAGTATTTCAAAATTTTTTTACGACCTTTTATATTCACCCAAATGTATTGTAAAGACGTGTTTTAGATGTAAAATTATGTGAACTTAACGATAAAAATATAAAAAGTATGATTAGTTCAATACAAATGACTTTAAACGATATTTAGCGGAATTATCACCATTTTTTACCCAATTTTTTCCCAAATTTTTTTTCTATTTTTTGTATTCACCCAAATGTATTGTAAACTCGTGTTTTAGATGTAAAATAATGTGAACTTAACGTTAAAAATATAAAAAGTATGATTAGTTTAATAGAAATGACTTAAGACGATATTTAGCGGATTCATCACCTGTATTTCAAAATTTTTTTACGACCTTTTATATTCACCCAAATGTATTGTAAAGACGTGTTTTAGATGTAAAATAATGTGAACTTAACGATAAAAATTTAAAAAGTATGATTAGTTCAATACAAATGACTTTAAACGATATTTAGCGGAATTATCACCATTTTTTACCCAATTTTTTCCCAAATTTTTTTTCTATTTTTTGTATTCACCCAAATGTATTGTAAACACGTGTTTTAGATGTAAAATAATGTGAACTTAACGATAAAAATATAAAAAGTATGATTAGTTCAATACAAATGACTTTAAACGATATTTAGCGGAATTATCATCATTTTTTACCAAATTTTTTCCCAAATTTTTTTTCTATTTTTTGTATTCACCCAAATGTATTGTAAATACGTGTTTTAGATGTAAAATAATGTGAACTTAACGATAAAAATATAAAAAGTATGATTAGTTCAATACAAATGACTTTAAACGATATTTAGCGGAATTATCACCATTTTTTACCAAATTTTTTTTCTATTTTTTTTATTCACCCAAATGTATTGTAAACTCGTGTTTTAGATGTAAAATAATGTGAACTTAACGTTAAAAATATAAAAAGTATGATTAGTTTAATAGAAATGACTTAAGACGATATTTAGCGGTTTCATCACCTGTATTTCAAAATTTTTTTACGACCTTTTATATTCACCCAAATGTATTGTAAAGACGTGTTTTAGATGTAAAATTATGTGAACTTAACGATAAAAATATAAAAAGTATGATTAGTTCAATACAAATGACTTAAGACGATATTTAGCGGATTCATCACCTGTATTTCAAAATTTTTTTACGACCTTTTATATTCACCCAAATGTATTGTAAAGACGTGTTTTAGATGTAAAATAATGTGAACTTAACGATAAAAATATAAAAAGTATGATTAGTTCAATACAAATGACTTTAAACGATATTTAGCGGAATTATCACCATTTTTTACCAAATTTTTTCCCAAATTTTTTTTCTATTTTTTGTATTCACCCAAATGTATTGTAAATACGTGTTTTAGATGTAAAATAATGTGATCTAAACGATAAAAATATAAAAAGTATGATTAGTTCAATACAAATGACTTTAAACGATATTTAGCGGAATTATCACCATTTTTTACCAAATTTTTTTCCTATTTTTTGTATTCAGACAAATGTATTGTAAACACGTGTTTTAGATGTAAAATAATGTGAACTTAACGTTAAAAATATAAAAAGTATGATTAGTTTAATAGAAATGACTAAAGACGATATTTAGCGGATTCATCAGCTGTATTTCAAAATTTTTTTACGACCTTTTATATTCACCCAAATGTATTGTAAAGACGTGTTTTAGATGTAAAATTATGTGAACTTAACGATAAAAATATAAAAAGTATGATTAGTTCAATACAAATGACTTTAAACGATATTTAGCGGAATTATCACCATTTTTTACCAAATTTTTTTCCTATTTTTTGTATTCAGACAAATGTATTGTAAACACGTGTTTTAGATGTAAAATAATGTGAACTTAACGTTAAAAATATAAAAAGTATGATTAGTTTAATAGAAATGACTTAAGACGATATTTAGCGGATTCATCACCAGTATTTCAAAATTTTTTTACGACCTTTTATATTCACCCAAATGTATTGTAAAGACGTGTTTTAGATGTAAAATTATGTGAACTTAACGATAAAAATATAAAAAGTATGATTAGTTCAATACAAATGACTTTAAACGATATTTAGCGGAATTATCACCATTTTTTACCAAATTTTTTTCCTATTTTTTGTATTCAGACAAATGTATTGTAAACACGTGTTTTAGATGTAAAATAATGTGAACTTAACGTTAAAAATATAAAAAGTATGATTAGTTTAATAGAAATGACTTAAGACGATATTTAGCGGATTCATCACCAGTATTTCAAAATTTTTTTACGACCTTTTATATTCACCCAAATGTATTGTAAAGACGTGTTTTAGATGTAAAATTATGTGAACTTAACGATAAAAATATAAAAAGTATGATTAGTTCAATACAAATGACTTTAAACGATATTTAGCGGAATTATCACCATTTTTTACCCAATTTTTTCCCAA
Organism: Diuraphis noxia; assembly: GCF_037042655.1. Lineage (NCBI taxonomy): Eukaryota > Metazoa > Arthropoda > Insecta > Hemiptera > Aphididae > Diuraphis > Diuraphis noxia. The sequence continues at coordinate 1,425,713 of NW_028301721.1, forward strand.
ATTTTTTTTCTATTTTTTGTATTCACCCAAATGTATTGTAAACTCGTGTTTTAGATGTAAAATAATGTGAACTTAACGTTAAAAATATAAAAAGTATGATTAGTTTAATAGAAATGACTTAAGACGATATTTAGCGGATTCATCACCTGTATTTCAAAATTTTTTTACGACCTTTTATATTCACCCAAATGTATTGTAAAGACGTGTTTTAGATGTAAAATAATGTGAACTTAACGATAAAAATTTAAAAAGTATGATTAGTTCAATACAAATGACTTTAAACGATATTTAGCGGAATTATCACCATTTTTTACCCAATTTTTTCCCAAATTTTTTTTCTATTTTTTGTATTCACCCAAATGTATTGTAAACACGTGTTTTAGATGTAAAATAATGTGAACTTAACGATAAAAATATAAAAAGTATGATTAGTTCAATACAAATGACTTTAAACGATATTTAGCGGAATTATCATCATTTTTTACCAAATTTTTTCCCAAATTTTTTTTCTATTTTTTGTATTCACCCAAATGTATTGTAAATACGTGTTTTAGATGTAAAATAATGTGAACTTAACGATAAAAATATAAAAAGTATGATTAGTTCAATACAAATGACTTTAAACGATATTTAGCGGAATTATCACCATTTTTTACCAAATTTTTTTTCTATTTTTTTTATTCACCCAAATGTATTGTAAACTCGTGTTTTAGATGTAAAATAATGTGAACTTAACGTTAAAAATATAAAAAGTATGATTAGTTTAATAGAAATGACTTAAGACGATATTTAGCGGTTTCATCACCTGTATTTCAAAATTTTTTTACGACCTTTTATATTCACCCAAATGTATTGTAAAGACGTGTTTTAGATGTAAAATTATGTGAACTTAACGATAAAAATATAAAAAGTATGATTAGTTCAATACAAATGACTTAAGACGATATTTAGCGGATTCATCACCTGTATTTCAAAATTTTTTTACGACCTTTTATATTCACCCAAATGTATTGTAAAGACGTGTTTTAGATGTAAAATAATGTGAACTTAACGATAAAAATATAAAAAGTATGATTAGTTCAATACAAATGACTTTAAACGATATTTAGCGGAATTATCACCATTTTTTACCAAATTTTTTCCCAAATTTTTTTTCTATTTTTTGTATTCACCCAAATGTATTGTAAATACGTGTTTTAGATGTAAAATAATGTGATCTAAACGATAAAAATATAAAAAGTATGATTAGTTCAATACAAATGACTTTAAACGATATTTAGCGGAATTATCACCATTTTTTACCAAATTTTTTTCCTATTTTTTGTATTCAGACAAATGTATTGTAAACTCGTGTTTTAGATGTAAAATAATGTGAACTTAACGTTAAAAATATAAAAAGTATGATTAGTTTAATAGAAATGACTAAAGACGATATTTAGCGGATTCATCAGCTGTATTTCAAAATTTTTTTACGACCTTTTATATTCACCCAAATGTATTTTAAATACTTGTTTTAGATGTAAAATAATGTGAACTTAACGATAATAATATAAAAAGTATGATTAGTTCAATACAAATGACTTTAAACGATATTTAGCGGAATTATCACCATTTTTTACCAAATTTTTTCCCAAATTTTTTTTCTATTTTTTGTATTCACCCAAATGTATTGTAAATACGTGTTTTAGATGTAAAATAGTGTGAACTTAACGATAAAAATATAAAAAGTATGATTAGTTCAATACAAATGACTTTAAACGATATTTAGCGGAATTATCACCATTTTTTACCAAATTTTTTTTCTATTTTTTGTATTCACCCAAATGTATTGTAAACACGTGTTTTAGATGTAAAATAATGTGAACTTAACGATAAAAATATAAAAAGTATGATTAGTTCAATACAAATGACTTTAAACGATATTTAGCGGAATTATCACCATTTTTTACCAAATTTTTTTACGACCTTTTATATTCACCCAAATGTATTGTAAAGACATGTTTTAGATGTAAAATTATGTGAACTTAACGATAAAAATATAAAAAGTATGATTAGTTCAATACAAATGACTTTAAACGATATTTAGCGGAATTATCATCATTTTTTACCAAATTTTTTCCCAAATTTTTTTTCTATTTTTTGTATTCACCCAAATGTATTGTAAATACGTGTTTTAGATGTAAAATAATGTGAACTTAACGATAAAAATATAAAAAGTATGATTAGTTCAATACAAATGACTTTAAACGATATTTAGCGGAATTATCACCATTTTTTACCAAATTTTTTTTCTATTTTTTTTATTCACCCAAATGTATTGTAAACTCGTGTTTTAGATGTAAAATAATGTGAACTTAACGTTAAAAATATAAAAAGTATGATTAGTTTAATAGAAATGACTTAAGACGATATTTAGCGGTTTCATCACCTGTATTTCAAAATTTTTTTACGACCTTTTATATTCACCCAAATGTATTGTAAAGACGTGTTTTAGATGTAAAATTATGTGAACTTAACGATAAAAATATAAAAAGTATGATTAGTTCAATACAAATGACTTAAGACGATATTTAGCGGATTCATCACCTGTATTTCAAAATTTTTTTACGACCTTTTATATTCACCCAAATGTATTGTAAAGACGTGTTTTAGATGTAAAATAATGTGAACTTAACGATAAAAATATAAAAAGTATGATTAGTTCAATACAAATGACTTTAAACGATATTTAGCGGAATTATCACCATTTTTTACCAAATTTTTTCCCAAATTTTTTTTCTATTTTTTGTATTCACCCAAATGTATTGTAAATACGTGTTTTAGATATAAAATAATGTGATCTAAACGATAAAAATATAAAAAGTATGATTAGTTCAATACAAATGACTTTAAACGATATTTAGCGGAATTATCACCATTTTTTACCAAATTTTTTTCCTATTTTTTGTATTCAGACAAATGTATTGTAAACACGTGTTTTAGATGTAAAATAATGTGAACTTAACGTTAAAAATATAAAAAGTATGATTAGTTTAATAGAAATGACTTAAGACGATATTTAGCGGATTCATCACCAGTATTTCAAAATTTTTTTACGACCTTTTATATTCACCCAAATGTATTGTAAAGACATGTTTTAGATGTAAAATTATGTGAACTTAACGATAAAAATATAAAAAGTATGATTAGTTCAATACAAATGACTTTAAACGATATTTAGCGGAATTATCACCATTTTTTACCCAATTTTTTCCCAAATTTTTTTTCTATTTTTTGTATTCACCCAAATGTATTGTAAACTCGTGTTTTAGATGTAAAATAATGTGAACTTAACGTTAAAAATATAAAAAGTATGATTAGTTTAATAGAAATGACTTAAGACGATATTTAGCGGATTCATCACCTGTATTTCAAAATTTTTTTACGACCTTTTATATTCACCCAAATGTATTGTAAAGACGTGTTTTAGATGTAAAATAATGTGAACTTAACGATAAAAATATAAAAAGTATGATTAGTTCAATACAAATGACTTTAAACGATATTTAGCGGAATTATCACCATTTTTTACCAAATTTTTTCCCAAATTTTTTTTCTATTTTTTGTATTCACCCAAATGTATTGTAAATACGTGTTTTAGATGTAAAATAATGTGATCTAAACGATAAAAATATAAAAAGTATGATTAGTTCAATACAAATGACTTTAAACGATATTTAGCGGAATTATCACCATTTTTTACCAAATTTTTTTTCTATTTTTTGTATTCACCCAAATGTATTGTAAACACGTGTTTTAGATGTAAAATAATGTGAACTTAACGTTAAAAATATAAAAAGTATGATTAGTTTAATAGTAATGACTTAAGACGATATTTAGCGGATTCATCACCTGTATTTCAAAATTTTTTTACGACCTTTTATATTCACCCAAATGTATTGTAAAGACGTGTTTTAGATGTAAAATTATGTGAACGTAACGATAAAAATATAAAAAGTATGATTAGTTCAATACAAATGACTTTAAACGATATTTAGCGGAATTATCACCATTTTTTACCAAATTTTTTTCCTATTTTTTGTATTCAGACAAATGTATTGTAAACACGTGTTTTAGATGTAAAATAATGTGAACTTAACGTTAAAAATATAAAAAGTATGATTAGTTTAATAGAAATGACTTAAGACGATATTTAGCGGATTCATCACCAGTATTTCAAAATTTTTTTACGACCTTTTATATTCACCCAAATGTATTGTAAAGACGTGTTTTAGATGTAAAATTATGTGAACTTAACGATAAAAATATAAAAAGTATGATTAGTTCAATACAAATGACTTTAAACGATATTTAGCGGAATTATCACCATTTTTTACCAAATTTTTTTCCTATTTTTTGTATTCAGACAAATGTATTGTAAACACGTGTTTTAGATGTAAAATAATGTGAACTTAACGTTAAAAATATAAAAAGTATGATTAGTTTAATAGAAATGACTTAAGACGATATTTAGCGGATTCATCACCAGTATTTCAAAATTTTTTTACGACCTTTTATATTCACCCAAATGTATTGTAAAGACGTGTTTTAGATGTAAAATTATGTGAACTTAACGATAAAAATATAAAAAGTATGATTAGTTCAATACAAATGACTTTAAACGATATTTAGCGGAATTATCACCATTTTTTACCCAATTTTTTCCCAAATTTTTTTTCTATTTTTTGTATTCACCCAAATGTATTGTAAACTCGTGTTTTAGATGTAAAATAATGTGAACTTAACGTTAAAAATATAAAAAGTATGATTAGTTTAATAGAAATGACTTAAGACGATATTTAGCGGATTCATCACCTGTATTTCAAAATTTTTTTACGACCTTTTATATTCACCCAAATGTATTGTAAAGACGTGTTTTAGATGTAAAATAATGTGAACTTAACGATAAAAATTTAAAAAGTATGATTAGTTCAATACAAATGACTTTAAACGATATTTAGCGGAATTATCACCATTTTTTACCCAATTTTTTCCCAAATTTTTTTTCTATTTTTTGTATTCACCCAAATGTATTGTAAACACGTGTTTTAGATGTAAAATAATGTGAACTTAACGATAAAAATATAAAAAGTATGATTAGTTCAATACAAATGACTTTAAACGATATTTAGCGGAATTATCATCATTTTTTACCAAATTTTTTCCCAAATTTTTTTTCTATTTTTTGTATTCACCCAAATGTATTGTAAATACGTGTTTTAGATGTAAAATAATGTGAACTTAACGATAAAAATATAAAAAGTATGATTAGTTCAATACAAATGACTTTAAACGATATTTAGCGGAATTATCACCATTTTTTACCAAATTTTTTTTCTATTTTTTTTATTCACCCAAATGTATTGTAAACTCGTGTTTTAGATGTAAAATAATGTGAACTTAACGTTAAAAATATAAAAAGTATGATTAGTTTAATAGAAATGACTTAAGACGATATTTAGCGGTTTCATCACCTGTATTTCAAAATTTTTTTACGACCTTTTATATTCACCCAAATGTATTGTAAAGACGTGTTTTAGATGTAAAATTATGTGAACTTAACGATAAAAATATAAAAAGTATGATTAGTTCAATACAAATGACTTAAGACGATATTTAGCGGATTCATCACCTGTATTTCAAAATTTTTTTACGACCTTTTATATTCACCCAAATGTATTGTAAAGACGTGTTTTAGATGTAAAATAATGTGAACTTAACGATAAAAATATAAAAAGTATGATTAGTTCAATACAAATGACTTTAAACGATATTTAGCGGAATTATCACCATTTTTTACCAAATTTTTTCCCAAATTTTTTTTCTATTTTTTGTATTCACCCAAATGTATTGTAAATACGTGTTTTAGATGTAAAATAATGTGATCTAAACGATAAAAATATAAAAAGTATGATTAGTTCAATACAAATGACTTTAAACGATATTTAGCGGAATTATCACCATTTTTTACCAAATTTTTTTCCTATTTTTTGTATTCAGACAAATGTATTGTAAACACGTGTTTTAGATGTAAAATAATGTGAACTTAACGTTAAAAATATAAAAAGTATGATTAGTTTAATAGAAATGACTAAAGACGATATTTAGCGGATTCATCAGCTGTATTTCAAAATTTTTTTACGACCTTTTATATTCACCCAAATGTATTTTAAATACTTGTTTTAGATGTAAAATAATGTGAACTTAACGATAATAATATAAAAAGTATGATTAGTTCAATACAAATGACTTTAAACGATATTTAGCGGAATTATCACCATTTTTTACCAAATTTTTTCCCAAATTTTTTTTCTATTTTTTGTATTCACCCAAATGTATTGTAAATACGTGTTTTAGATGTAAAATAATGTGAACTTAACGATAAAAATATAAAAAGTATGATTAGTTCAATACAAATGACTTTAAACGATATTTAGCGGAATTATCACCATTTTTTACCAAATTTTTTTTCTATTTTTTTTATTCACCCAAATGTATTGTAAACTCGTGTTTTAGATGTAAAATAATGTGAACTTAACGTTAAAAATATAAAAAGTATGATTAGTTTAATAGAAATGACTTAAGACGATATTTAGCGGTTTCATCACCTGTATTTCAAAATTTTTTTACGACCTTTTATATTCACCCAAATGTATTGTAAAGACGTGTTTTAGATGTAAAATTATGTGAACTTAACGATAAAAATATAAAAAGTATGATTAGTTCAATACAAATGACTTAAGACGATATTTAGCGGATTCATCACCTGTATTTCAAAATTTTTTTACGACCTTTTATATTCACCCAAATGTATTGTAAAGACGTGTTTTAGATGTAAAATAATGTGAACTTAACGATAAAAATATAAAAAGTATGATTAGTTCAATACAAATGACTTTAAACGATATTTAGCGGAATTATCACCATTTTTTACCAAATTTTTTCCCAAATTTTTTTTCTATTTTTTGTATTCACCCAAATGTATTGTAAATACGTGTTTTAGATGTAAAATAATGTGATCTAAACGATAAAAATATAAAAAGTATGATTAGTTCAATACAAATGACTTTAAACGATATTTAGCGGAATTATCACCATTTTTTACCAAATTTTTTTCCTATTTTTTGTATTCAGACAAATGTATTGTAAACACGTGTTTTAGATGTAAAATAATGTGAACTTAACGTTAAAAATATAAAAAGTATGATTAGTTTAATAGAAATGACTAAAGACGATATTTAGCGGATTCATCAGCTGTATTTCAAAATTTTTTTACGACCTTTTATATTCACCCAAATGTATTTTAAATACTTGTTTTAGATGTAAAATAATGTGAACTTAACGATAATAATATAAAAAGTATGATTAGTTCAATACAAATGACTTTAAACGATATTTAGCGGAATTATCACCATTTTTTACCAAATTTTTTCCCAAATTTTTTTTCTATTTTTTGTATTCACCCAAATGTATTGTAAATACGTGTTTTAGATGTAAAATAGTGTGAACTTAACGATAAAAATATAAAAAGTATGATTAGTTCAATACAAATGACTTTAAACGATATTTAGCGGAATTATCACCATTTTTTACCAAATTTTTTTTCTATTTTTTGTATTCACCCAAATGTATTGTAAACACGTGTTTTAGATGTAAAATAATGTGAACTTAACGATAAAAATATAAAAAGTATGATTAGTTCAATACAAATGACTTTAAACGATATTTAGCGGAATTATCACCATTTTTTACCAAATTTTTTTACGACCTTTTATATTCACCCAAATGTATTGTAAACTCGTGTTTTAGATGTAAAATAATGTGAACTTAACGTTAAAAATATAAAAAGTATGATTAGTTTAATAGAAATGACTTAAGACGATATTTAGCGGATTCATCACCTGTATTTCAAAATTTTTTTACGACCTTTTATATTCACCCAAATGTATTGTAAAGACGTGTTTTAGATGTAAAATAATGTGAACTTAACGATAAAAATATAAAAAGTATGATTAGTTCAATACAAATGACTTTAAACGATATTTAGCGGAATTATCACCATTTTTTACCAAATTTTTTTCCTATTTTTTGTATTCAGACAAATGTATTGTAAACACGTGTTTTAGATGTAAAATAATGTGAACTTAACGTTAAAAATATAAAAAGTATGATTAGTTTAATAGAAATGACTTAAGACGATATTTAGCGGATTCATCACCAGTATTTCAAAATTTTTTTACGACCTTTTATATTCACCCAAATGTATTGTAAAGACGTGTTTTAGATGTAAAATTATGTGAACTTAACGATAAAAATATAAAAAGTATGATTAGTTCAATACAAATGACTTTAAACGATATTTAGCGGAATTATCACCATTTTTTACCCAATTTTTTCCCAAATTTTTTTTCTATTTTTTGTATTCACCCAAATGTATTGTAAACTCGTGTTTTAGATGTAAAATAATGTGAACTTAAGGTTAAAAATATAAAAAGTATGATTAGTTTAATAGAAATGACTTAAGACGATATTTAGCGGATTCATCACCTGTATTTCAAAATTTTTTTACGACCTTTTATATTCACCCAAATGTATTGTAAAGACGTGTTTTAGATGTAAAATAATGTGAACTTAACGATAAAAATATAAAAAGTATGATTAGTTCAATACAAATGACTTTAAACGATATTTAGCGGAATTATCACCATTTTTTACCCAATTTTTTCCCAAATTTTTTTTCTATTTTTTGTATTCACCCAAATGTATTGTAAACACGTGTTTTAGATGTAAAATAATGTGAACTTAACGATAAAAATATAAAAAGTATGATTAGTTCAATACAAATGACTTTAAACGATATTTAGCGGAATTATCACCATTTTTTACCAAATTTTTTCCCAAATTTTTTTTCTATTTTTTGTATTCACCCAAATGTATTGTAAATACGTGTTTTAGATGTAAAATAATGTGAACTTAACGATAAAAATATAAAAAGTATGATTAGTTCAATACAAATGACTTTAAACGATATTTAGCGGAATTATCACCATTTTTTACCAAATTTTTTCCCAAATTTTTTTTCTATTTTTTGTATTCACCCAAATGTATTGTAAATACGTGTTTTAGATGTAAAATAATGTGATCTAAACGATAAAAATATAAAAAGTATGATTAGTTCAATACAAATGACTTTAAACGATATTTAGCGGAATTATCACCATTTTTTCCCAAATTTTTTTTCTATTTTTTGTATTCACCCAAATGTATTGTAAACACGTGTTTTAGATGTAAAATAATGTGAACTTAACGTTAAAAATATAAAAAGTATGATTAGTTTAATAGTAATGACTTAAGACGATATTTAGCGGATTCATCACCTGTATTTCAAAATTTTTTTACGACCTTTTATATTCACCCAAATGTATTGTAAAGACGTGTTTTAGATGTAAAATTATGTGAACGTAACGATAAAAATATAAAAAGTATGATTAGTTCAATACAAATGACTTTAAACGATATTTAGCGGAATTATCACCATTTTTTACCAAATTTTTTTCCTATTTTTTGTATTCAGACAAATGTATTGTAAACACGTGTTTTAGATGTAAAATAATGTGAACTTAACGTTAAAAATATAAAAAGTATGATTAGTTTAATAGAAATGACTTAAGACGATATTTAGCGGATTCATCACCAGTATTTCAAAATTTTTTTACGACCTTTTATATTCACCCAAATGTATTGTAAAGACATGTTTTAGATGTAAAATTATGTGAACTTAACGATAAAAATATAAAAAGTATGATTAGTTCAATACAAATGACTTTAAACGATATTTAGCGGAATTATCACCATTTTTTACCCAATTTTTTCCCAAATTTTTTTTCTATTTTTTGTATTCACCCAAATGTATTGTAAACTCGTGTTTTAGATGTAAAATAATGTGAACTTAACGTTAAAAATATAAAAAGTATGATTAGTTTAATAGAAATGACTTAAGACGATATTTAGCGGATTCATCACCTGTATTTCAAAATTTTTTTACGACCTTTTATATTCACCCAAATGTATTGTAAAGACGTGTTTTAGATGTAAAATAATGTGAACTTAACGATAAAAATATAAAAAGTATGATTAGTTCAATACAAATGACTTTAAACGATATTTAGCGGAATTATCACCATTTTTTACCAAATTTTTTCCCAAATTTTTTTTCTATTTTTTGTATTCACCCAAATGTATTGTAAATACGTGTTTTAGATGTAAAATAATGTGATCTAAACGATAAAAATATAAAAAGTATGATTAGTTCAATACAAATGACTTTAAACGATATTTAGCGGAATTATCACCATTTTTTACCAAATTTTTTTTCTATTTTTTGTATTCACCCAAATGTATTGTAAACACGTGTTTTAGATGTAAAATAATGTGAACTTAACGTTAAAAATATAAAAAGTATGATTAGTTTAATAGTAATGACTTAAGACGATATTTAGCGGATTCATCACCTGTATTTCAAAATTTTTTTACGACCTTTTATATTCACCCAAATGTATTGTAAAGACGTGTTTTAGATGTAAAATTATGTGAACGTAACGATAAAAATATAAAAAGTATGATTAGTTCAATACAAATGACTTTAAACGATATTTAGCGGAATTATCACCATTTTTTACCAAATTTTTTTCCTATTTTTTGTATTCAGACAAATGTATTGTAAACACGTGTTTTAGATGTAAAATAATGTGAACTTAACGTTAAAAATATAAAAAGTATGATTAGTTTAATAGAAATGACTTAAGACGATATTTAGCGGATTCATCACCAGTATTTCAAAATTTTTTTACGACCTTTTATATTCACCCAAATGTATTGTAAAGACGTGTTTTAGATGTAAAATTATGTGAACTTAACGATAAAAATATAAAAAGTATGATTAGTTCAATACAAATGACTTTAAACGATATTTAGCGGAATTATCACCATTTTTTACCCAATTTTTTCCCAAATTTTTTTTCTATTTTTTGTATTCACCCAAATGTATTGTAAACTCGTGTTTTAGATGTAAAATAATGTGAACTTAACGTTAAAAATATAAAAAGTATGATTAGTTTAATAGAAATGACTTAAGACGATATTTAGCGGATTCATCACCTGTATTTCAAAATTTTTTTACGACCTTTTATATTCACCCAAATGTATTGTAAAGACGTGTTTTAGATGTAAAATAATGTGAACTTAACGATAAAAATATAAAAAGTATGATTAGTTCAATACAAATGACTTTAAACGATATTTAGCGGAATTATCACCATTTTTTACCCAATTTTTTCCCAAATTTTTTTTCTATTTTTTGTATTCACCCAAATGTATTGTAAACACGTGTTTTAGATGTAAAATAATGTGAACTTAACGATAAAAATATAAAAAGTATGATTAGTTCAATACAAATGACTTTAAACGATATTTAGCGGAATTATCACCATTTTTTACCAAATTTTTTCCCAAATTTTTTTTCTATTTTTTGTATTCACCCAAATGTATTGTAAATACGTGTTTTAGATGTAAAATAATGTGAACTTAACGATAAAAATATAAAAAGTATGATTAGTTCAATACAAATGACTTTAAACGATATTTAGCGGAATTATCACCATTTTTTACCAAATTTTTTTTCTATTTTTTTTATTCACCCAAATGTATTGTAAACTCGTGTTTTAGATGTAAAATAATGTGAACTTAACGATAAAAATATAAAAAGTATGATTAGTTCAATACAAATGACTTTAAACGATATTTAGCGGAATTATCACCATTTTTTACCAAATTTTTTCCCAAATTTTTTTTCTATTTTTTGTATTCACCCAAATGTATTGTAAATACGTGTTTTAGATGTAAAATAGTGTGAACTTAACGATAAAAATATAAAAAGTATGATTAGTTCAATACAAATGACTTTAAACGATATTTAGCGGAATTATCACCATTTTTTACCAAATTTTTTTTCTATTTTTTGTATTCACCCAAATGTATTGTAAACACGTGTTTTAGATGTAAAATAATGTGAACTTAACGATAAAAATATAAAAAGTATGATTAGTTCAATACAAATGACTTTAAACGATATTTAGCGGAATTATCACCATTTTTTACCAAATTTTTTCCCAAATTTTTTTTCTATTTTTTGTATTCACCCAAATGTATTGTAAATACGTGTTTTAGATGTAAAATAATGTGAGCTAAACGATAAAAATATAAAAAGTATGATTAGTTCAATACAAATGACTTTAAACGATATTTAGCGGAATTATCACCATTTTTTACCAAATTTATTTTCTATTTTTTGTATTCACCCAAATGTATTGTAAATACGTGTTTTAGATGTAAAATAATGTGAACTTAACGTTAAAAATATAAAAAGTATGATTAGTTTAATAGAAATGACTTAAGACGATATTTAGCGGATTCATCACCAGTATTTCAAAATTTTTTTACGACCTTTTATATTCACCCAAATGTATTGTAAAGACATGTTTTAGATGTAAAATTATGTGAACTTAACGATAAAAATATAAAAAGTATGATTAGTTCAATACAAATGACTTTAAACGATATTTAGCGGAATTATCACCATTTTTTACCCAATTTTTTCCCAAATTTTTTTTCTATTTTTTGTATTCACCCAAATGTATTGTAAACTCGTGTTTTAGATGTAAAATAATGTGAACTTAACGTTAAAAATATAAAAAGTATGATTAGTTTAATAGAAATGACTTAAGACGATATTTAGCGGATTCATCACCTGTATTTCAAAATTTTTTTACGACCTTTTATATTCACCCAAATGTATTGTAAAGACGTGTTTTAGATGTAAAATAATGTGAACTTAACGATAAAAATATAAAAAGTATGATTAGTTCAATACAAATGACTTTAAACGATATTTAGCGGAATTATCACCATTTTTTACCAAATTTTTTCCCAAATTTTTTTTCTATTTTTTGTATTCACCCAAATGTATTGTAAATACGTGTTTTAGATGTAAAATAATGTGATCTAAACGATAAAAATATAAAAAGTATGATTAGTTCAATACAAATGACTTTAAACGATATTTAGCGGAATTATCACCATTTTTTACCAAATTTTTTTCCTATTTTTTGTATTCAGACAAATGTATTGTAAACACGTGTTTTAGATGTAAAATAATGTGAACTTAACGTTAAAAATATAAAAAGTATGATTAGTTTAATAGAAATGACTTAAGACGATATTTAGCGGATTCATCACCAGTATTTCAAAATTTTTTTACGACCTTTTATATTCACCCAAATGTATTGTAAAGACGTGTTTTAGATGTAAAATTATGTGAACTTAACGATAAAAATATAAAAAGTATGATTAGTTCAATACAAATGACTTTAAACGATATTTAGCGGAATTATCACCATTTTTTACCCAATTTTTTCCCAAATTTTTTTTCTATTTTTTGTATTCACCCAAATGTATTGTAAACTCGTGTTTTAGATGTAAAATAATGTGAACTTAACGTTAAAAATATAAAAAGTATGATTAGTTTAATAGAAATGACTTAAGACGATATTTAGCGGATTCATCACCTGTATTTCAAAATTTTTTTACGACCTTTTATATTCACCCAAATGTATTGTAAAGACGTGTTTTAGATGTAAAATAATGTGAACTTAACGATAAAAATATAAAAAGTATGATTAGTTCAATACAAATGACTTTAAACGATATTTAGCGGAATTATCACCATTTTTTACCCAATTTTTTCCCAAATTTTTTTTCTATTTTTTGTATTCACCCAAATGTATTGTAAACACGTGTTTTAGATGTAAAATAATGTGAACTTAACGATAAAAATATAAAAAGTATGATTAGTTCAATACAAATGACTTTAAACGATATTTAGCGGAATTATCACCATTTTTTACCAAATTTTTTCCCAAATTTTTTTTCTATTTTTTGTATTCACCCAAATGTATTGTAAATACGTGTTTTAGATGTAAAATAATGTGAACTTAACGATAAAAATATAAAAAGTATGATTAGTTCAATACAAATGACTTTAAACGATATTTAGCGGAATTATCACCATTTTTTACCAAATTTTTTCCCAAATTTTTTTTCTATTTTTTGTATTCTTCCAAATGTATTGTAAATACGTGTTTTAGATGTAAAATAATGTGATCTAAACGATAAAAATATAAAAAGTATGATTAGTTCAATACAAATGACTTTAAACGATATTTAGCGGAATTATCACCATTTTTTACCAAATTTTTTTTCTATTTTTTGTATTCACCCAAATGTATTGTAAACACGTGTTTTAGATGTAAAATAATGTGAACTTAACGATAAAAATATAAAAAGTATGATTAGTTTAATAGTAATGACTTAAGACGATATTTAGCGGATTCATCACCTGTATTTCAAAATTTTTTTACGACCTTTTATATTCACCCAAATGTATTGTAAAGACGTGTTTTAGATGTAAAATTATGTGAACGTAACGATAAAAATATAAAAAGTATGATTAGTTCAATACAAATGACTTTAAACGATATTTAGCGGAATTATCACCATTTTTTACCAAATTTTTTTCCTATTTTTTGTATTCAGACAAATGTATTGTAAACACGTGTTTTAGATGTAAAATAATGTGAACTTAACGTTAAAAATATAAAAAGTATGATTAGTTTAATAGAAATGACTTAAGACGATATTTAGCGGATTCATCACCAGTATTTCAAAATTTTTTTACGACCTTTTATATTCACCCAAATGTATTGTAAAGACATGTTTTAGATGTAAAATTATGTGAACTTAACGATAAAAATATAAAAAGTATGATTAGTTCAATACAAATGACTTTAAACGATATTTAGCGGAATTATCACCATTTTTTACCCAATTTTTTCCCAAATTTTTTTTCTATTTTTTGTATTCACCCAAATGTATTGTAAACTCGTGTTTTAGATGTAAAATAATGTGAACTTAACGTTAAAAATATAAAAAGTATGATTAGTTTAATAGAAATGACTTAAGACGATATTTAGCGGATTCATCACCTGTATTTCAAAATTTTTTTACGACCTTTTATATTCACCCAAATGTATTGTAAAGACGTGTTTTAGATGTAAAATAATGTGAACTTAACGATAAAAATATAAAAAGTATGATTAGTTCAAAACAAATGACTTTAAACGATATTTAGCGGAATTATCACCATTTTTTACCAAATTTTTTCCCAAATTTTTTTTCTATTTTTTGTATTCACCCAAATGTATTGTAAATACGTGTTTTAGATGTAAAATATTGTGATCTAAACGATAAAAATATAAAAAGTATGATTAGTTCAATACAAATGACTTTAAACGATATTTAGCGGAATTATCACCATTTTTTACCAAATTTTTTTTCTATTTTTTGTATTCACCCAAATGTATTGTAAACACGTGTTTTAGATGTAAAATAATGTGAACTTAACGTTAAAAATATAAAAAGTATGATTAGTTTAATAGTAATGACTTAAGACGATATTTAGCGGATTCATCACCTGTATTTCAAAATTTTTTTACGACCTTTTATATTCACCCAAATGTATTGTAAAGACGTGTTTTAGATGTAAAATTATGTGAACGTAACGATAAAAATATAAAAAGTATGATTAGTTCAATACAAATGACTTTAAACGATATTTAGCGGAATTATCACCATTTTTTACCAAATTTTTTTCCTATTTTTTGTATTCAGACAAATGTATTGTAAACACGTGTTTTAGATGTAAAATAATGTGAACTTAACGTTAAAAATATAAAAAGTATGATTAGTTTAATAGAAATGACTTAAGACGATATTTAGCGGATTCATCACCAGTATTTCAAAATTTTTTTACGACCTTTTATATTCACCCAAATGTATTGTAAAGACGTGTTTTAGATGTAAAATTATGTGAACTTAACGATAAAAATATAAAAAGTATGATTAGTTCAATACAAATGACTTTAAACGATATTTAGCGGAATTATCACCATTTTTTACCCAATTTTTTCCCAAATTTTTTTTCTATTTTTTGTATTCACCCAAATGTATTGTAAACTCGTGTTTTAGATGTATAATAATGTGAACTTAACGTTAAAAATATAAAAAGTATGATTAGTTTAATAGAAATGACTTAAGACGATATTTAGCGGATTCATCACCTGTATTTCAAAATTTTTTTACGACCTTTTATATTCACCCAAATGTATTGTAAAGACGTGTTTTAGATGTAAAATAATGTGAACTTAACGATAAAAATATAAAAAGTATGATTAGTTCAATACAAATGACTTTAAACGATATTTAGCGGAATTATCACCATTTTTTACCCAATTTTTTCCCAAATTTTTTTTCTATTTTTTGTATTCACCCAAATGTATTGTAAACACGTGTTTTAGATGTAAAATAATGTGAACTTAACGATAAAAATATAAAAAGTATGATTAGTTCAATACAAATGACTTTAAACGATATTTAGCGGAATTATCACCATTTTTTACCAAATTTTTTCCCAAATTTTTTTTCTATTTTTTGTATTCACCCAAATGTATTGTAAATACGTGTTTTAGATGTAAAATAATGTGAACTTAACGATAAAAATATAAAAAGTATGATTAGTTCAATACAAATGACTTTAAACGATATTTAGCGGAATTATCACCATTTTTTACCAAAATTTTTTTCTATTTTTTTTATTCACCCAAATGTATTGTAAACTCGTGTTTTAGATGTAAAATAATGTGAACTTAACGTTAAAAATATAAAAAGTATGATTAGTTTAATAGAAATGACTTAAGACGATATTTAGCGGTTTCATCACCTGTATTTCAAAATTTTTTTACGACCTTTTATATTCACCCAAATGTATTGTAAAGACGTGTTTTAGATGTAAAATTATGTGAACTTAACGATAAAAATATAAAAAGTATGATTAGTTCAATACAAATGACTTTAAACGATATTTAGCGGAATTATCACCATTTTTTACCAAATTTTTTCCCAAATTTTTTTTCTATTTTTTGTATTCACCCAAATGTATTGTAAATACGTGTTTTAGATGTAAAATAATGTGATCTAAACGATAAAAATATAAAAAGTATGATTAGTTCAATACAAATGACTTTAAACGATATTTAGCGGAATTATCACCATTTTTTACCAAATTTTTTTCCTATTTTTTGTATTCAGACAAATGTATTGTAAACACGTGTTTTAGATGTAAAATAATGTGAACTTAACGTTAAAAATATAAAAAGTATGATTAGTTTAATAGAAATGACTTAAGACGATATTTAGCGGATTCATCAGCTGTATTTCAAAATTTTTTTACGACCTTTTATATTCACCCAAATGTATTGTAAATACTTGTTTTAGATGTAAAATAATGTGAACTTAACGATAAAAATATAAAAAGTATGATTAGTTCAATACAAATGACTTTAAACGATATTTAGCGGAATTATCACCATTTTTTACCAAATTTTTTCCCAAATTTTTTTTCTATTTTTTGTATTCACCCAAATGTATTGTAAATACGTGTTTTAGATGTAAAATAGTGTGAACTTAACGATAAAAATATAAAAAGTATGATTAGTTCAATACAAATGACTTTAAACGATATTTAGCGGAATTATCACCATTTTTTACCAAATTTTTTTTCTATTTTTTGTATTCACCCAAATGTATTGTAAACACGTGTTTTAGATGTAAAATAATGTGAACTTAACGTTAAAAATATAAAAAGTATGATTAGTTCAATACAAATGACTTTAAACGATATTTAGCGGAATTATCACCATTTTTTACCAAATTTTTTTCCTATTTTTTGTATTCAGACAAATGTATTGTAAACACGTGTTTTAGATGTAAAATAATGTGAACTTAACGTTAAAAATATAAAAAGTATGATTAGTTTAATAGAAATGACTTAAGACGATATTTAGCGGATTCATCACCTGTATTTCAAAATTTTTTTACGACCTTTTATATTCACCCAAATGTATTGTAAAGACGTTTTTTAGATGTAAAATAATGTGAACTTAACGATAAAAATATAAAAAGTATGATTAGTTAAATACAAATGACTTTAAACGATATTTAGCGGAATTATCACCATTTTTTACCAAATTTTTTCCCAAATTTTTTTTCTATTTTTTGTATTCACCCAAATGTATTGTAAATACGTGTTTTAGATGTAAAATAGTGTGAACTTAACGATAAAAATATAAAAAATATGATTAGTTCAATACAAATGACTTTAAACGATATTTAGCGGAATTATCACCATTTTTTACCAAATTCTTTTTCTATTTTTTGTATTCACCCAAATGTATTGTAAACTCGTGTTTTAGATGTAAAATAATGTGAACTTAACGTTAAAAATATAAAAAGTATGATTAGTTTAATAGAAATGACTTAAGACGATATTTAGCGGTTTCATCACCTGTATTTCAAAATTTTTTTACGACCTTTTATATTCACCCAAATGTATTGTAAAGACATGTTTTAGATGTAAAATTATGTGAACTTAACGATAAAAATATAAAAAGTATGATTAGTTCAATACAAATGACTTTAAACGATATTTAGCGGAATTATCACCATTTTTTACCCAATTTTTTCCCAAATTTTTTTTCTATTTTTTGTATTCACCCAAATGTATTGTAAATACGTGTTTTAGATGTAAAATAATGTGAACTTAACGTTCAAAATATAAAAAGTATGATTAGTTTAATAGAAATGACTTAAGACGATATTTAGCGGATTCATCACCTGTATTTCAAAATTTTTTTACGACCTTTTATATTCACCCAAATGTATTGTAAAGACGTGTTTTAGATGTAAAATAATGTGAACTTAACGATAAAAATATAAAAAGTATGATTAGTTCAATACAAATGACTTTAAACGATATTTAGCGGAATTATCACCATTTTTTACCAAATTTTTTCCCAAATTTTTTTTCTATTTTTTGTATTCACCCAAATGTATTGTAAATACGTGTTTTAGATGTAAAATAATGTGATCTAAACGATAAAAATATAAAAAGTATGATTAGTTCAATACAAATGACTTTAAACGATATTTAGCGGAATTATCACCATTTTTTCCCAAATTTTTTTTCTATTTTTTGTATTCACCCAAATGTATTGTAAATACGTGTTTTAGATGTAAAATAATGTGATCTAAACGATAAAAATATAAAAAGTATGATTAGTTCAATACAAATGACTTTAAACGATATTTAGCGGAATTATCACCATTTTTTACCAAATTTTTTTCCTATTTTTTGTATTCAGACAAATGTATTGTAAACACGTGTTTTAGATGTAAAATAATGTGAACTTAACGTTAAAAATATAAAAAGTATGATTAGTTTAATAGAAATGACTTAAGACGATATTTAGCGGATTCATCAGCTGTATTTCAAAATTTTTTTACGACCTTTTATATTCACCCAAATGTATTGTAAATACTTGTTTTAGATGTAAAATAATGTGAACTTAACGATAAAAATATAAAAAGTATGATTAGTTCAATACAAATGACTTTAAACGATATTTAGCGGAATTATCACCATTTTTTACCAAATTTTTTCCCAAATTTTTTTTCTATTTTTTGTATTCACCCAAATGTATTGTAAATACGTGTTTTAGATGTAAAATAGTGTGAACTTAACGATAAAAATATAAAAAGTATGATTAGTTCAATACAAATGACTTTAAACGATATTTAGCGGAATTATCACCATTTTTTACCAAATTTTTTTTCTATTTTTTGTATTCACCCAAATGTATTGTAAACACGTGTTTTAGATGTAAAATAATGTGAACTTAACGTTAAAAATATAAAAAGTATGATTAGTTCAATACAAATGACTTTAAACGATATTTAGCGGAATTATCACCATTTTTTACCAAATTTTTTTCCTATTTTTTGTATTCAGACAAATGTATTGTAAACACGTGTTTTAGATGTAAAATAATGTGAACTTAACGTTAAAAATATAAAAAGTATGATTAGTTTAATAGAAATGACTTAAGACGATATTTAGCGGATTCATCACCTGTATTTCAAAATTTTTTTACGACCTTTTATATTCACCCAAATGTATTGTAAAGACGTGTTTTAGATGTAAAATAATGTGAACTTAACGATAAAAATATAAAAAGTATGATTAGTTAAATACAAATGACTTTAAACGATATTTAGCGGAATTATCACCATTTTTTACCAAATTTTTTCCCAAATTTTTTTTCTATTTTTTGTATTCACCCAAATGTATTGTAAATACGTGTTTTAGATGTAAAATAGTGTGAACTTAACGATAAAAATATAAAAAATATGATTAGTTCAATACAAATGACTTTAAACGATATTTAGCGGAATTATCACCATTTTTTACCAAATTCTTTTTCTATTTTTTGTATTCACCCAAATGTATTGTAAACTCGTGTTTTAGATGTAAAATAATGTGAACTTAACGTTAAAAATATAAAAAGTATGATTAGTTTAATAGAAATGACTTAAGACGATATTTAGCGGTTTCATCACCTGTATTTCAAAATTTTTTTACGACCTTTTATATTCACCCAAATGTATTGTAAAGACATGTTTTAGATGTAAAATTATGTGAACTTAACGATAAAAATATAAAAAGTATGATTAGTTCAATACAAATGACTTTAAACGATATTTAGCGGAATTATCACCATTTTTTACCCAATTTTTTCCCAAATTTTTTTTCTATTTTTTGTATTCACCCAAATGTATTGTAAATACGTGTTTTAGATGTAAAATAATGTGAACTTAACGTTCAAAATATAAAAAGTATGATTAGTTTAATAGAAATGACTTAAGACGATATTTAGCGGATTCATCACCTGTATTTCAAAATTTTTTTACGACCTTTTATATTCACCCAAATGTATTGTAAAGACGTGTTTTAGATGTAAAATAATGTGAACTTAACGATAAAAATATAAAAAGTATGATTAGTTCAATACAAATGACTTTAAACGATATTTAGCGGAATTATCACCATTTTTTACCAAATTTTTTCCCAAATTTTTTTTCTATTTTTTGTATTCACCCAAATGTATTGTAAATACGTGTTTTAGATGTAAAATAATGTGATCTAAACGATAAAAATATAAAAAGTATGATTAGTTCAATACAAATGACTTTAAACGATATTTAGCGGAATTATCACCATTTTTTCCCAAATTTTTTTTCTATTTTTTGTATTCACCCAAATGTATTGTAAATACGTGTTTTAGATGTAAAATAATGTGATCTAAACGATAAAAATATAAAAAGTATGATTAGTTCAATACAAATGACTTTAAACGATATTTAGCGGAATTATCACCATTTTTTACCAAATTTTTTTCCTATTTTTTGTATTCAGACAAATGTATTGTAAACACGTGTTTTAGATGTAAAATAATGTGAACTTAACGTTAAAAATATAAAAAGTATGATTAGTTCAATACAAATGACTTTAAACGATATTTAGCGGAATTATCACCATTTTTTACCCAATTTTTTCCCAAATTTTTTTTCTATTTTTTGTATTCACCCAAATGTATTGTAAACACGTGTTTTAGATGTAAAATAATGTGAACTTAACGATAAAAATATAAAAAGTATGATTAGTTCAATACAAATGACTTTAAACGATATTTAGCGGAATTATCACCATTTTTTACCAAATTTTTTTTCTATTTTTTTTATTCACCCAAATGTATTGTAAACTCGTGTTTTAGATGTAAAATAATGTGAACTTAACGTTAAAAATATAAAAAGTATGATTAGTTTAATAGAAATGACTTAAGACGATATTTAGCGGTTTCATCACCTGTATTTCAAAATTTTTTTACGACCTTTTATATTCACCCAAATGTATTGTAAAGACGTGTTTTAGATGTAAAATTATGTGAACTTAACGATGAAAATATAAAAAGTATGATTAGTTCAATACAAATGACTTTAAACGATATTTAGCGGAATTATCACCATTTTTTACCAAATTTTTTCCCAAATTTTTTTTCTATTTTTTGTATTCACCCAAATGTATTGTAAATACGTGTTTTAGATGTAAAATAGTGTGAACTTAACGATAAAAATATAAAAAGTATGATTAGTTCAATACAAATGACTTTAAACGATATTTAGCGGAATTATCACCATTTTTTACCAAATTTTTTTTCTATTTTTTGTATTCACCCAAATGTATTGTAAACACGTGTTTTAGATGTAAAATAATGTGAACTTAACGTTAAAAATATAACAAGTATGATTAGTTCAATACAAATGACTTTAAACGATATTTAGCGGAATTATCACCATTTTTTACCAAATTTTTTTCCTATTTTTTGTATTCAGACAAATGTATTGTAAACACGTGTTTTAGATGTAAAATAATGTGAACTTAACGTTAAAAATATAAAAAGTATGATTAGTTCAATACAAATGACTTTAAACGATATTTAGCGGAATTATCACCATTTTTTACCCAATTTTTTCCCAAAATTTTTTTCTATTTTTTGTATTCACCCAAATGTATTGTAAACACGTGTTTTAGATGTAAAATAATGTGAACTTAACGTTAAAAATATAAAAAGTATGATTAGTTTAATAGAAATGACTTAAGACGATATTTAGCGGATTCATCACCTGTATTTCAAAATTTTTTTACGACCTTTTATATTCACCCAAATGTATTGTAAAGACGTGTTTTAGATGTAAAATAATGTGAACTTAACGATAAAAATATAAAAAGTATGATTAGTTAAATACAAATGACTTTAAACGATATTTAGCGGAATTATCACCATTTTTTACCAAATTTTTTCCCAAATTTTTTTTCTATTTTTTGTATTCACCCAAATGTA
The DNA here is from genome assembly GCF_037042655.1 of Diuraphis noxia. Classification (NCBI taxonomy): domain Eukaryota; kingdom Metazoa; phylum Arthropoda; class Insecta; order Hemiptera; family Aphididae; genus Diuraphis; species Diuraphis noxia. Next base: position 1,448,719 of record NW_028301721.1, read on the forward strand.
TTGTAAATACGTGTTTTAGATGTAAAATAATGTGAACTTAACGATAAAAATATAAAAAGTATGATTAGTTCAATACAAATGACTTTAAACGATATTTAGCGGAATTATCACCATTTTTTACCAAATTCTTTTTCTATTTTTTGTATTCACCCAAATGTATTGTAAACTCGTGTTTTAGATGTAAAATAATGTGAACTTAACGTTAAAAATATAAAAAGTATGATTAGTTTAATAGAAATGACTTAAGACGATATTTAGCGGTTTCATCACCTGTATTTCAAAATTTTTTTACGACCTTTTATATTCACCCAAATGTATTGTAAAGACGTGTTTTAGATGTAAAATTATGTGAACTTAACGATAAAAATATAAAAAGTATGATTAGTTCAATACAAATGACTTTAAACGATATTTAGCGGAATTATCACCATTTTTTACCCAATTTTTTCCCAAATTTTTTTTCTATTTTTTGTATTCACCCAAATGTATTGTAAATACGTGTTTTAGATGTAAAATAATGTGAACTTAACGTTCAAAATATAAAAAGTATGATTAGTTTAATAGAAATGACTTAAGACGATATTTAGCGGATTCATCACCTGTATTTCAAAATTTTTTTACGACCTTTTATATTCACCCAAATGTATTGTAAAGACGTGTTTTAGATGTAAAATAATGTGAACTTAACGATAAAAATATAAAAAGTATGATTAGTTCAATACAAATGACTTTAAACGATATTTAGCGGAATTATCACCATTTTTTACCAAATTCTTTTTCTATTTTTTGTATTCACCCAAATGTATTGTAAACTCGTGTTTTAGATGTAAAATAATGTGAACTTAACGTTAAAAATATAAAAAGTATGATTAGTTTAATAGAAATGACTTAAGACGATATTTAGCGGTTTCATCACCTGTATTTCAAAATTTTTTTACGACCTTTTATATTCACCCAAATGTATTGTAAAGACGTGTTTTAGATGTAAAATAATGTGAACTTAACGATAAAAATATAAAAAGTATGATTAGTTAAATACAAATGACTTTAAACGATATTTAGCGGAATTATCACCATTTTTTACCAAATTTTTTCCCAAATTTTTTTTCTATTTTTTGTATTCACCCAAATGTATTGTAAATACGTGTTTTAGATGTAAAATAGTGTGAACTTAACGATAAAAATATAAAAAATATGATTAGTTCAATACAAATGACTTTAAACGATATTTAGCGGAATTATCACCATTTTTTACCAAATTCTTTTTCTATTTTTTGTATTCACCCAAATGTATTGTAAACTCGTGTTTTAGATGTAAAATAATGTGAACTTAACGTTAAAAATATAAAAAGTATGATTAGTTTAATAGAAATGACTTAAGACGATATTTAGCGGTTTCATCACCTGTATTTCAAAATTTTTTTACGACCTTTTATATTCACCCAAATGTATTGTAAAGACATGTTTTAGATGTAAAATTATGTGAACTTAACGATAAAAATATAAAAAGTATGATTAGTTCAATACAAATGACTTTAAACGATATTTAGCGGAATTATCACCATTTTTTACCCAATTTTTTCCCAAATTTTTTTTCTATTTTTTGTATTCACCCAAATGTATTGTAAATACGTGTTTTAGATGTAAAATAATGTGAACTTAACGTTCAAAATATAAAAAGTATGATTAGTTTAATAGAAATGACTTAAGACGATATTTAGCGGATTCATCACCTGTATTTCAAAATTTTTTTACGACCTTTTATATTCACCCAAATGTATTGTAAAGACGTGTTTTAGATGTAAAATAATGTGAACTTAACGATAAAAATATAAAAAGTATGATTAGTTCAATACAAATGACTTTAAACGATATTTAGCGGAATTATCACCATTTTTTACCAAATTTTTTCCCAAATTTTTTTTCTATTTTTTGTATTCACCCAAATGTATTGTAAATACGTGTTTTAGATGTAAAATAGTGTGAACTTAACGATAAAAATATAAAAAATATGATTAGTTCAATACAAATGACTTTAAACGATATTTAGCGGAATTATCACCATTTTTTACCAAATTCTTTTTCTATTTTTTGTATTCACCCAAATGTATTGTAAACTCGTGTTTTAGATGTAAAATAATGTGAACTTAACGTTAAAAATATAAAAAGTATGATTAGTTTAATAGAAATGACTTAAGACGATATTTAGCGGATTCATCACCTGTATTTCAAAATTTTTTTACGACCTTTTATATTCACCCAAATGTATTGTAAAGACATGTTTTAGATGTAAAATTATGTGAACTTAACGATAAAAATATAAAAAGTATGATTAGTTCAATACAAATGACTTTAAACGATATTTAGCGGAATTATCACCATTTTTTACCCAATTTTTTCCCAAATTTTTTTTCTATTTTTTGTATTCACCCAAATGTATTGTAAATACGTGTTTTAGATGTAAAATAATGTGAACTTAACGTTCAAAATATAAAAAGTATGATTAGTTTAATAGAAATGACTTAAGACGATATTTAGCGGATTCATCACCTGTATTTCAAAATTTTTTTACGACCTTTTATATTCACCCAAATGTATTGTAAAGACGTGTTTTAGATGTAAAATAATGTGAACTTAACGATAAAAATATAAAAAGTATGATTAGTTCAATACAAATGACTTTAAACGATATTTAGCGGAATTATCACCATTTTTTACCAAATTTTTTCCCAAATTTTTTTTCTATTTTTTGTATTCACCCAAATGTATTGTAAATACGTGTTTTAGATGTAAAATAATGTGATCTAAACGATAAAAATATAAAAAGTATGATTAGTTCAATACAAATGACTTTAAACGATATTTAGCGGAATTATCACCATTTTTTCCCAAATTTTTTTTCTATTTTTTGTATTCACCCAAATGTATTGTAAATACGTGTTTTAGATGTAAAATAATGTGATCTAAACGATAAAAATATAAAAAGTATGATTAGTTCAATACAAATGACTTTAAACGATATTTAGCGGAATTATCACCATTTTTTACCAAATTTTTTTCCTATTTTTTGTATTCAGACAAATGTATTGTAAACACGTGTTTTAGATGTAAAATAATGTGAACTTAACGTTAAAAATATAAAAAGTATGATTAGTTCAATACAAATGACTTTAAACGATATTTAGCGGAATTATCACCATTTTTTACCCAATTTTTTCCCAAATTTTTTTTCTATTTTTTGTATTCACCCAAATGTATTGTAAACACGTGTTTTAGATGTAAAATAATGTGAACTTAACGATAAAAATATAAAAAGTATGATTAGTTCAATACAAATGACTTTAAACGATATTTAGCGGAATTATCACCATTTTTTACCAAATTTTTTTTCTATTTTTTTTATTCACCCAAATGTATTGTAAACTCGTGTTTTAGATGTAAAATAATGTGAACTTAACGTTAAAAATATAAAAAGTATGATTAGTTTAATAGAAATGACTTAAGACGATATTTAGCGGTTTCATCACCTGTATTTCAAAATTTTTTTACGACCTTTTATATTCACCCAAATGTATTGTAAAGACGTGTTTTAGATGTAAAATTATGTGAACTTAACGATGAAAATATAAAAAGTATGATTAGTTCAATACAAATGACTTTAAACGATATTTAGCGGAATTATCACCATTTTTTACCAAATTTTTTCCCAAATTTTTTTTCTATTTTTTGTATTCACCCAAATGTATTGTAAATACGTGTTTTAGATGTAAAATAGTGTGAACTTAACGATAAAAATATAAAAAGTATGATTAGTTCAATACAAATGACTTTAAACGATATTTAGCGGAATTATCACCATTTTTTACCAAATTTTTTTTCTATTTTTTGTATTCACCCAAATGTATTGTAAACACGTGTTTTAGATGTAAAATAATGTGAACTTAACGTTAAAAATATAACAAGTATGATTAGTTCAATACAAATGACTTTAAACGATATTTAGCGGAATTATCACCATTTTTTACCAAATTTTTTTCCTATTTTTTGTATTCAGACAAATGTATTGTAAACACGTGTTTTAGATGTAAAATAATGTGAACTTAACGTTAAAAATATAAAAAGTATGATTAGTTCAATACAAATGACTTTAAACGATATTTAGCGGAATTATCACCATTTTTTACCCAATTTTTTCCCAAAATTTTTTTCTATTTTTTGTATTCACCCAAATGTATTGTAAACACGTGTTTTAGATGTAAAATAATGTGAACTTAACGTTAAAAATATAAAAAGTATGATTAGTTTAATAGAAATGACTTAAGACGATATTTAGCGGATTCATCACCTGTATTTCAAAATTTTTTTACGACCTTTTATATTCACCCAAATGTATTGTAAAGACGTGTTTTAGATGTAAAATAATGTGAACTTAACGATAAAAATATAAAAAGTATGATTAGTTAAATACAAATGACTTTAAACGATATTTAGCGGAATTATCACCATTTTTTACCAAATTTTTTCCCAAATTTTTTTTCTATTTTTTGTATTCACCCAAATGTATTGTAAATACGTGTTTTAGATGTAAAATAATGTGAACTTAACGATAAAAATATAAAAAGTATGATTAGTTCAATACAAATGACTTTAAACGATATTTAGCGGAATTATCACCATTTTTTACCAAATTCTTTTTCTATTTTTTGTATTCACCCAAATGTATTGTAAACTCGTGTTTTAGATGTAAAATAATGTGAACTTAACGTTAAAAATATAAAAAGTATGATTAGTTTAATAGAAATGACTTAAGACGATATTTAGCGGTTTCATCACCTGTATTTCAAAATTTTTTTACGACCTTTTATATTCACCCAAATGTATTGTAAAGACGTGTTTTAGATGTAAAATTATGTGAACTTAACGATAAAAATATAAAAAGTATGATTAGTTCAATACAAATGACTTTAAACGATATTTAGCGGAATTATCACCATTTTTTACCCAATTTTTTCCCAAATTTTTTTTCTATTTTTTGTATTCACCCAAATGTATTGTAAATACGTGTTTTAGATGTAAAATAATGTGAACTTAACGTTCAAAATATAAAAAGTATGATTAGTTTAATAGAAATGACTTAAGACGATATTTAGCGGATTCATCACCTGTATTTCAAAATTTTTTTACGACCTTTTATATTCACCCAAATGTATTGTAAAGACGTGTTTTAGATGTAAAATAATGTGAACTTAACGATAAAAATATAAAAAGTATGATTAGTTCAATACAAATGACTTTAAACGATATTTAGCGGAATTATCACCATTTTTTACCAAATTTTTTCCCAAATTTTTTTTCTATTTTTTTTATTCACCCAAATGTATTGTAAATACGTGTTTTAGATGTAAAATAATGTGATCTAAACGATAAAAATATAAAAAGTATGATTAGTTCAATACAAATGACTTTAAACGATATTTAGCGGAATTATCACCATTTTTTACCAAATTTTTTTTCTATTTTTTGTATTCACCCAAATGTATTGTAAACACGTGTTTTAGATGTAAAATAATGTGAACTTAACGTTAAAAATATAAAAAGTATGATTAGTTTAATAGTAATGACTTAAGACGATATTTAGCGGATTCATCACCTGTATTTCAAAATTTTTTTACGACCTTTTATATTCACCCAAATGTATTGTAAAGACGTGTTTTAGATGTAAAATTATGTGAACGTAACGATAAAAATATAAAAAGTATGATTAGTTCAATACAAATGACTTTAAACGATATTTAGCGGAATTATCACCATTTTTTACCAAATTTTTTTCCTATTTTTTGTATTCAGACAAATGTATTGTAAACACGTGTTTTAGATGAAAAATAATGTGAACTTAACGTTAAAAATATAAAAAGTATGATTAGTTTAATAGAAATGACTTAAGACGATATTTAGCGGATTCATCACCAGTATTTCAAAATTTTTTTACGACCTTTTATATTCACCCAAATGAATTGTAAAGACGTGTTTTAGATGTAAAATAATGTGAACTTAACGATAAAAATATAAAAAGTATGATTAGTTCAATACAAATGACTTTAAACGATATTTAGCGGAATTATCACCATTTTTTACCAAATTTTTTTTCTATTTTTTTTATTCACCCAAATGTATTGTAAACTCGTGTTTTAGATGTAAAATAATGTGAACTTAACGTTAAAAATATAAAAAGTATGATTAGTTTAATAGAAATGACTTAAGACGATATTTAGCGGATTCATCACCAGTATTTCAAAATTTTTTTACGACCTTTTATATTCACCCAAATGTATTGTAAAGACGTGTTTTAGATGTAAAATTATGTGAACTTAACGATAAAAATATAAAAAGTATGATTAGTTCAATACAAATGACTTTAAACGATATTTAGCGGAATTATCACCATTTTTTACCCAATTTTTTCCCAAATTTTTTTTCTATTTTTTGTATTCACCCAAATGTATTGTAAACTCATGTTTTAGATGTAAAATAATGTGAACTTAACGTTAAAAATATAAAAAGTATGATTAGTTTAATAGAAATGACTTAAGACGATATTTAGCGGATTCATCACCTGTATTTCAAAATTTTTTTACGACCTTTTATATTCACCCAAATGTATTGTAAAGACGTGTTTTAGATGTAAAATAATGTGAACTTAACGATAAAAATATAAAAAGTATGATTAGTTCAATACAAATGACTTTAAACGATATTTAGCGGAATTATCACCATTTTTTACCAAATTTTTTCCCAAATTTTTTTTCTATTTTTTGTACTCACCCAAATGTATTGTAAATACGTGTTTTAGATGTAAAATAATGTGAACTTAACGATAAAAATATAAAAAGTATGATTAGTTCAATACAAATGACTTTAATCGATATTTAGCGAAATTATCACCATTTTTTCTCAAATTTTTTTTTCTGTTTTTTGTATTCACCCAAATGTATTGTAAACACGTGTTTTAGATGTAAAATAATGTGAACTTAACGTTAAAAATATAAAAAGTATGATTAGTTTAATAGAAATGACTTAAGACGATATTTAGCGGATTCATCACCTGTATTTCAAAATTTTTTTACGACCTTTTATATTAACTCAAATGTATTGTAAAGACGTGTTTTAGATGTAAATTAATGTGAACTTAACGTTAAAAATATAAAAAGTATGATTAGTTTAATAGAAATGACTTAAGACGATATTTAGCGGATTCATCACCTGTATTTCAAAATTTTTTTACGACCTTTTATATTCACCTAAATGTATTGTAAAGACGTGTTTTAGATGTAAAATTATGTGATCTTAACGATAAAAATATAAAAAGTATGATTAGTTCAATACAAATGACTTTAAACGATATTTAGCGGAATTATCACCATTTTTTACCCAATTTTTTCCCAAATTTTTTTTCTATTTTTTGTATTCACCCAAATGTATTGTAAACACGTGTTTTAGATGTAAAATAATGTGAACTTAACGTTAAAAATATAAAAAGTATGATTAGTTTAATAGAAATGACTTAAGACGATATTTAGCGGATTCATCACCTGTATTTCAAAATTTTTTTACGACCTTTTATATTCACCCAAATGTATTGTAAAGACGTGTTTTAGATGTAAAATTATGTGAACTTAACGATAAAAATATAAAAACTATGATTGGTTCAATACAAATGACTTTAAACGATATTTAGCGGAATTATCACCATTTTTTACCAAATTTTTTCCCAAATTTTTTTTCTATTTTTTGTACTCACCCAAATGTATTGTAAATACGTGTTTTAGATGTAAAATAATGTGAACTTAACGATAAAAATATAAAAAGTATGATTAGTTCAATACAAATGACTTTAATCGATATTTAGCGAAATTATCACCATTTTTTCTCAAATTTTTTTTTCTGTTTTTTGTATTCACCCAAATGTATTGTAAACACGTGTTTTAGATGTAAAATAATGTGAACTTAACGTTAAAAATATAAAAAGTATGATTAGTTTAATAGAAATGACTTAAGACGATATTTAGCGGATTCATCACCTGTATTTCAAAATTTTTTTACGACCTTTTATATTAACTCAAATGTATTGTAAAGACGTGTTTTAGATGTAAAATAATGTGAACTTAACGTTAAAAATATAAAAAGTATGATTAGTTTAATAGAAATGACTTAAGACGATATTTAGCGGATTCATCACCTGTATTTCAAAACTTTTTTACGACCTTTTATATTCACCCAAATGTATTGTAAAGACGTGTTTTAGATGTAAAAATATGTGAACTTAACGATAAAAATATAAAAACTATGATTAGTTCAATACAAATGACTTTAAACGATATTTAGCGGAATTATCACCATTTTTTACCAAATTTTTTCCCAAATTTTTTTTCTATTTTTTGTACTCACCCAAATGTATTGTAAATACGTGTTTTAGATGTAAAATAATGTGAACTTAACGATAAAAATATAAAAAGTACGATTAGTTCAATACAAATGACTTTAATCGACATTTAGCGAAATTATCACCATTTTTTCTCAAATTTTTTTTTCTGTTTTTTGTATTCACCCAAATGTATTGTAAACACGTGTTTTAGATGTAAAATAATGTGAACTTAACGTTAAAAATATAAAAAGTATGATTAGTTTAATAGAAATGACTTAAGACGATTTTTAGCAGATTCATCACCTGTATTTCAAAATTTTTTTACGACCTTTTATATTAACTCAAATGTATTGTAAAGACGTGTTTTAGATGTAAATTAATGTGAACTTAACGTTAAAAATATAAAAAGTATGATTAGTTTAATAGAAATGACTTAAGACGATATTTAGCGGATTCATCACCTGTATTTCAAAATTTTTTTACGACCTTTTATATTCACCTAAATGTATTGTAAAGACGTGTTTTAGATGTAAAATTATGTGATCTTAACGATAAAAATATAAAAAGTATGATTAGTTCAATACAAATGACTTTAAACGATATTTAGCGGATTCATCACCTGTATTTCAAAATTTTTTTACGACCTTTTATATTCACCCAAATGTATTGTAAAGACGTGTTTTAGATGTAAAATTATGTGAACTTAACGATAAAAATATAAAAACTATGATTGGTTCAATACAAATGACTTTAAACGATATTTAGCGGAATTATCACCATTTTTTACCAAATTTTTTCCCAAATTTTTTTTCTATTTTTTGTACTCACCCAAATGTATTGTAAATACGTGTTTTAGATGTAAAATAATGTGAACTTAACGATAAAAATATAAAAAGTATGATTAGTTCAATACAAATGACTTTAATCGATATTTAGCGAAATTATCACCATTTTTTCTCAAATTTTTTTTTCTGTTTTTTGTATTCACCCAAATGTATTATAAACACGTGTTTTAGATGTAAAATAATGTGAACTTAACGTTAAAAATATAAAAAGTATGATTAGTTTAATAGAAATGACTTAAGACGATATTTAGCGGATTCATCACCTGTATTTCAAAATTTTTTTACGACCTTTTATATTAACTCAAATGTATTGTAAAGACGTGTTTTAGATGTAAAATAATGTGAACTTAACGTTAAAAATATAAAAAGTATGATTAGTTTAATAGAAATGACTTAAGACGATATTTAGCGGATTCATCACCTGTATTTCAAAACTTTTTTACGACCTTTTATATTCACCCAAATGTATTGTAAAGACGTGTTTTAGATGTAAAAATATGTGAACTTAAGGATAAAAATATAAAAACTATGATTAGTTCAATACAAATGACTTTAAACGATATTTAGCGGAATTATCACCATTTTTTACCAAATTTTTTCCCAAATTTTTTTTCTATTTTTTGTACTCACCCAAATGTATTGTAAATACGTGTTTTAGATGTAAAATAATGTGAACTTAACGATAAAAATATAAAAAGTACGATTAGTTCAATACAAATGACTTTAATCGACATTTAGCGAAATTATCACCATTTTTTCTCAAATTTTTTTTTCTGTTTTTTGTATTCACCCAAATGTATTGTAAACACGTGTTTTAGATGTAAAATAATGTGAACTTAACGTTAAAAATATAAAAAGTATGATTAGTTTAATAGAAATGACTTAAGACGATTTTTAGCAGATTCATCACCTGTATTTCAAAATTTTTTTACGACCTTTTATATTCACCCAAATGTATTGTAAAGACGTGTTTTAGATGTAAAATAATGTGAACTTAACGTTAAAACTATAAAAAGTATGATTAGTTTAATAGAAATGACTTAAGACGATATTTAGCGGATTCATCACCTGTATTTCAAAATTTTTTTACGACCTTTTATATTCACCCAAATGTATTGTAAAGACGTGTTTTAGATGTAAAATTATGTGATCTTAACGATAAAAATATAAAAAGTATGATTAGTTCAATACAAATGACTTTAAACGATATTTAGCGGAATTATCACCATTTTTTACCCAATTTTTTCCCAAATTTTTTTTCTATTTTTTGTATTCACCCAAATGTGTTGTAAACACGTGTTTTAGATGTAAAATAATGTGAACTTAACGTTAAAAATATAAAAAGTATGATTAGTTTAATAGAAATGACTTAAGACGATATTTAGCGGATTCATCACCTGTATATCAAAATTTTTTTACGACCTTTTATATTCACCCAAATGTATTGTAAAGACGTGTTTTAGATGTAAAATTATGTGAACTTAACGATAAAAATATAAAAAGTATGATTAGTTCAATACAAATGACTTTAAACGATATTTAGCGGAATTATCACCATTTTTTACCAAATTTTTTTTCTATTTTTTTTATTCACCCAAATGTATTGTAAACTCGTGTTTTAGATGTAAAATAATGTGAACTTAACGTTAAACATATAAAAAGTATGATTAGTTTAATAGAAATGACTTAAGACGATATTTAGCGGTTTCATCACCTGTATTTCGAAATTTTTTTACGACCTTTTATATTCACCCAAATGTATTGTAAAGACGTGTTTTAGATGTAAAATTATGTGAACTTAATGATAAAAATATAAAAAGTATGATTAGTTCAATACAAATGACTTAAGACGATATTTAGCGGATTCATCACCTGTACTTCAAAATTTTTTTACGACCTTTTATTTTCACCCAAATGTATTGTAAAGACGTGTTTTAGATGTAAAATAATGTGAACTTAACGATAAAAATATAAAAAGTATGATTAGTTCAATACAAATGACTTTAAACGATATTTAGCGGAATTATCACCATTTTTTACCAAATTTTTTCCCAAATTTTTTTTCTATTTTTTGTAAGCACCCAAATGTATTGTAAATACGTGTTTTAGATGTAAAATAATGTGAACTTAACGATAAAAATATAAAAAGTATGATTAGTTCAATACAAATGACTTTAAACGATATTTAGCGGAATTATCACCATTTTTTACCAAATTTTTTTTCTATTTTTTGTATTCACCCAAATGTATTGTAAACTCGTGTTTTAGATGTAAAATAATGTGAACTTAACGTTAAAAATATAAAAAGTATGATTAGTTTAATAGAAATGACTTAAGACGATATTTAGCGGTTTCATCACCTGTATTTCAAAATTTTTTTACGACCTTTTATATTCACCCAAATGTATTGTAAAGACGTGTTTTAGATGTAAAATTATGTGAACTTAACGATGAAAATATAAAAAGTATGATTAGTTCAATACAAATGACTTTAAACGATATTTAGCGGAATTATCACCATTTTTTACCCAATTTTTTCCCAAATTTTTTTTCTATTTTTTGTATTCACCCAAATGTATTGTAAATACGTGTTTTAGATGTAAAATAATGTGAACTTAACGTTAAAAATATAAAAAGTATGATTAGTTTAATAGAAATGACTTAAGACGATATTTAGCGGATTCATCACCATTTTTTACCAAATTTTTTTTCTATTTTTTGTATTCACCCAAATGTATTGTAAACACGTGTTTTAGATGTAAAATAATGTGAACTTAACGTTAAAAATATAAAAAGTATGATTAGTTCAATACAAATGACTTTAAACGATATTTAGCGGAATTATCACCATTTTTTACCAAATTTTTTTCCTATTTTTTGTATTCAGACAAATGTATTGTAAACACGTGTTTTAGATGTAAAATAATGTGAACTTAACGTTAAAAATATAAAAAGTATGATTAGTTTAATAGAAATGACTTAAGACGATATTTAGCGGTTTCATCACCTGTATTTCAAAATTTTTTTACGACCTTTTATATTCACCCAAATGTATTGTAAAGACGTGTTTTAGATGTAAAATTATGTGAACTTAACGATGAAAATATAAAAAGTATGATTAGTTCAATACAAATGACTTTAAACGATATTTAGCGGAATTATCACCATTTTTTACCCAATTTTTTCCCAAATTTTTTTTCTATTTTTTGTATTCACCCAAATGTATTGTAAATACGTGTTTTAGATGTAAAATAATGTGAACTTAACGTTAAAAATATAAAAAGTATGATTAGTTTAATAGAAATGACTTAAGACGATATTTAGCGGATTCATCACCATTTTTTACCAAATTTTTTTTCTATTTTTTGTATTCACCCAAATGTATTGTAAACACGTGTTTTAGATGTAAAATAATGTGAACTTAACGTTAAAAATATAAAAAGTATGATTAGTTCAATACAAATGACTTTAAACGATATTTAGCGGAATTATCACCATTTTTTACCAAATTTTTTTCCTATTTTTTGTATTCAGACAAATGTATTGTAAACACGTGTTTTAGATGTAAAATAATGTGAACTTAACGTTAAAAATATAAAAAGTATGATTAGTTCAATACAAATGACTTTAAACGATATTTAGCGGAATTATCACCATTTTTTACCCAATTTTTTCCCAAATTTTTTTCTATTTTTTGTATTCACCCAAATGTATTGTAAACACGTGTTTTAGATGTAAAATAATGTGAACTTAACGTTAAAAATATAAAAAGTATGATTAGTTTAATAGAAATGACTTAAGACGATATTTAGCGGATTCATCACCTGTATTTCAAAATTTTTTTACGACCTTTTATATTCACCCAAATGTATTGTAAAGACGTGTTTTAGATGTAAAATTATGTGAACTTAACGATAAAAATATAAAAAGTATGATTAGTTCAATACAAATGACTTTAAACGATATTTAGCGGAATTATCACCATTTTTTACCAAATTTTTTCCCAAATTTTTTTTCTATTTTTTGTATTCACCCAAATGTATTGTAAATACGTGTTTTAGATGTAAAATAATGTGATCTAAACGATAAAAATATAAAAAGTATGATTAGTTCAATACAAATGACTTTAAACGATATTTAGCGGAATTATCACCATTTTTTACCAAATTTTTTTTCTATTTTTTGTATTCACCCAAATGTATTGTAAACACGTGTTTTAGATGTAAAATAATGTGAACTTAACGTTAAAAATATAAAAAGTATGATTAGTTTAATAGTAATGACTTAAGACGATATTTAGCGGATTCATCACCTGTATTTCAAAATTTTTTTACGACCTTTTATATTCACCCAAATGTATTGTAAAGACGTGTTTTAGATGTAAAATTATGTGAACGTAACGATAAAAATATAAAAAGTATGATTAGTTCAATACAAATGACTTTAAACGATATTTAGCGGAATTATCACCATTTTTTACCAAATTTTTTTCCTATTTTTTGTATTCAGACAAATGTATTGTAAACACGTGTTTTAGATGTAAAATAATGTGAACTTAACGTTAAAAATATAAAAAGTATGATTAGTTTAATAGAAATGACTTAAGACGATATTTAGCGGATTCATCACCAGTATTTCAAAATTTTTTTACGACCTTTTATATTCACCCAAATGTATTGTAAAGACGTGTTTTAGATGTAAAATTATGTGAACTTAACGATAAAAATATAAAAAGTATGATTAGTTCAATACAAATGACTTTAAACGATATTTAGCTGAATTATCACCATTTTTTACCAAATTTTTTCCCAAATTTTTTTTCTATTTTTTGTATTCACCCAAATGTATTGTAAATACGTGTTTTAGATGTAAAATAATGTGAACTTAACGATAAAAATATAAAAAGTATGATTAGTTCAATACAAATGACTTTAAACGATATTTAGCGGAATTATCACCATTTTTTACCAAATTCTTTTTCTATTTTTTGTATTCACCCAAATGTATTGTAAACTCGTGTTTTAGATGTAAAATAATGTGAACTTAACGTTAAAAATATAAAAAGTATGATTAGTTTAATAGAAATGACTTAAGACGATATTTAGCGGTTTCATCACCTGTATTTCAAAATTTTTTTACGACCTTTTATATTCACCCAAATGTATTGTAAAGACGTGTTTTAGATGTAAAATTATGTGAACTTAACGATAAAAATATAAAAAGTATGATTAGTTCAATACAAATGACTTTAAACGATATTTAGCGGAATTATCACCATTTTTTACCAAATTTTTTCCCAAATTTTTTTTCTATTTTTTGTATTCACCCAAATGTATTGTAAATACGTGTTTTAGATGTAAAATAATGTGATCTAAACGATAAAAATATAAAAAGTATGATTAGTTCAATACAAATGACTTTAAACGATATTTAGCGGAATTATCACCATTTTTTACCAAATTTTTTTTCTATTTTTTGTATTCACCCAAATGTATTGTAAACACGTGTTTTAGATGTAAAATAATGTGAACTTAACGTTAAAAATATAAAAAGTATGATTAGTTTAATAGTAATGACTTAAGACGATATTTAGCGGATTCATCACCTGTATTTCAAAATTTTTTTACGACCTTTTATATTCACCCAAATGTATTGTAAAGACGTGTTTTAGATGTAAAATTATGTGAACGTAACGATAAAAATATAAAAAGTATGATTAGTTCAATACAAATGACTTTAAACGATATTTAGCGGAATTATCACCATTTTTTACCAAATTTTTTTCCTATTTTTTGTATTCAGACAAATGTATTGTAAACACGTGTTTTAGATGTAAAATAATGTGAACTTAACGTTAAAAATATAAAAAGTATGATTAGTTTAATAGAAATGACTTAAGACGATATTTAGCGGATTCATCACCAGTATTTCAAAATTTTTTTACGACCTTTTATATTCACCCAAATGTATTGTAAAGACGTGTTTTAGATGTAAAATTATGTGAACTTAACGATAAAAATATAAAAAGTATGATTAGTTCAATACAAATGACTTTAAACGATATTTAGCGGAATTATCACCATTTTTTACCCAATTTTTTCCCAAATTTTTTTTCTATTTTTTGTATTCACCCAAATGTATTGTAAACTCGTGTTTTAGATGTAAAATAATGTGAACTTAACGTTAAAAATATAAAGAGTATGATTAGTTTAATAGAAATGACTTAAGACGATATTTAGCGGATTCATCACCTGTATTTCAAAATTTTTTTACGACCTTTTATATTCACCCAAATGTATTGTAAAGACGTGTTTTAGATGTAACATAATGTGAACTTAACGATAAAAATATAAAAAGTATGATTAGTTCAATACAAATGACTTTAAACGATATTTAGCGGAATTATCACCATTTTTTACCCAATTTTTTCCCAAATTTTTTTTCTATTTTTTGTATTCACCCAAATGTATTGTAAACACGTGTTTTAGATGTAAAATAATGTGAACTTAACGATAAAAATATAAAAAGTATGATTAGTTCAATACAAATGACTTTAAACGATATTTAGCGGAATTATCACCATTTTTTACCAAATTTTTTCCCAAATTTTTTTTCTATTTTTTGTATTCACCCAAATGTATTGTAAAGACGTGTTTTAGATGTAAAATTATGTGAACTTAACGATGAAAATATAAAAAGTATGATTAGTTCAATACAAATGACTTTAAACGATATTTAGCGGAATTATCACCATTTTTTACCCAATTTTTTCCCAAATTTTTTTTCTATTTTTTGTATTCACCCAAATGTATTGTAAATACGTGTTTTAGATGTAAAATAATGTGAACTTAACGTTAAAAATATAAAAAGTATGATTAGTTTAATAGAAATGACTTAAGACGATATTTAGCGGATTCATCACCATTTTTTACCAAATTTTTTTTCTATTTTTTGTATTCACCCAAATGTATTGTAAACACGTGTTTTAGATGTAAAATAATGTGAACTTAACGTTAAAAATATAAAAAGTATGATTAGTTCAATACAAATGACTTTAAACGATATTTAGCGGAATTATCACCATTTTTTACCAAATTTTTTTCCTATTTTTTGTATTCAGACAAATGTATTGTAAACACGTGTTTTAGATGTAAAATAATGTGAACTTAACGTTAAAAATATAAAAAGTATGATTAGTTTAATAGAAATGACTTAAGACGATATTTAGCGGTTTCATCACCTGTATTTCAAAATTTTTTTCGACCTTTTATATTCACCCAAATGTATTGTAAAGACGTGTTTTAGATGTAAAATTATGTGAACTTAACGATGAAAATATAAAAAGTATGATTAGTTCAATACAAATGACTTTAAACGATATTTAGCGGAATTATCACCATTTTTTACCCAATTTTTTCCCAAATTTTTTTTCTATTTTTTGTATTCACCCAAATGTATTGTAAATACGTGTTTTAGATGTAAAATAATGTGAACTTAACGTTAAAAATATAAAAAGTATGATTAGTTTAATAGAAATGACTTAAGACGATATTTAGCGGATTCATCACCATTTTTTACCAAATTTTTTTTCTATTTTTTGTATTCACCCAAATGTATTGTAAACACGTGTTTTAGATGTAAAATAATGTGAACTTAACGTTAAAAATATAAAAAGTATGATTAGTTCAATACAAATGACTTTAAACGATATTTAGCGGAATTATCACCATTTTTTACCAAATTTTTTTCCTATTTTTTGTATTCAGACAAATGTATTGTAAACACGTGTTTTAGATGTAAAATAATGTGAACTTAACGTTAAAAATATAAAAAGTATGATTAGTTCAATACAAATGACTTTAAACGATATTTAGCGGAATTATCACCATTTTTTACCCAATTTTTTCCCAAATTTTTTTCTATTTTTTGTATTCACCCAAATGTATTGTAAACACGTGTTTTAGATGTAAAATAATGTGAACTTAACGTTAAAAATATAAAAAGTATGATTAGTTTAATAGAAATGACTTAAGACGATATTTAGCGGATTCATCACCTGTATTTCAAAATTTTTTTACGACCTTTTATATTCACCCAAATGTATTGTAAAGACGTGTTTTAGATGTAAAATTATGTGAACTTAACGATAAAAATATAAAAAGTATGATTAGTTCAATACAAATGACTTTAAACGATATTTAGCGGAATTATCACCATTTTTTACCAAATTTTTTCCCAAATTTTTTTTCTATTTTTTGTATTCACCCAAATGTATTGTAAATACGTGTTTTAGATGTAAAATAATGTGATCTAAACGATAAAAATATAAAAAGTATGATTAGTTCAATACAAATGACTTTAAACGATATTTAGCGGAATTATCACCATTTTTTACCAAATTTTTTTTCTATTTTTTGTATTCACCCAAATGTATTGTAAACACGTGTTTTAGATGTAAAATAATGTGAACTTAACGTTAAAAATATAAAAAGTATGATTAGTTTAATAGTAATGACTTAAGACGATATTTAGCGGATTCATCACCTGTATTTCAAAATTTTTTTACGACCTTTTATATTCACCCAAATGTATTGTAAAGACGTGTTTTAGATGTAAAATTATGTGAACGTAACGATAAAAATATAAAAAGTATGATTAGTTCAATACAAATGACTTTAAACGATATTTAGCGGAATTATCACCATTTTTTACCAAATTTTTTTCCTATTTTTTGTATTCAGACAAATGTATTGTAAACACGTGTTTTAGATGTAAAATAATGTGAACTTAACGTTAAAAATATAAAAAGTATGATTAGTTTAATAGAAATGACTTAAGACGATATTTAGCGGATTCATCACCAGTATTTCAAAATTTTTTTACGACCTTTTATATTCACCCAAATGTATTGTAAAGACGTGTTTTAGATGTAAAATTATGTGAACTTAACGATAAAAATATAAAAAGTATGATTAGTTCAATACAAATGACTTTAAACGATATTTAGCTGAATTATCACCATTTTTTACCAAATTTTTTCCCAAATTTTTTTTCTATTTTTTGTATTCACCCAAATGTATTGTAAATACGTGTTTTAGATGTAAAATAATGTGAACTTAACGATAAAAATATAAAAAGTATGATTAGTTCAATACAAATGACTTTAAACGATATTTAGCGGAATTATCACCATTTTTTACCAAATTCTTTTTCTATTTTTTGTATTCACCCAAATGTATTGTAAACTCGTGTTTTAGATGTAAAATAATGTGAACTTAACGTTAAAAATATAAAAAGTATGATTAGTTTAATAGAAATGACTTAAGACGATATTTAGCGGTTTCATCACCTGTATTTCAAAATTTTTTTACGACCTTTTATATTCACCCAAATGTATTGTAAAGACGTGTTTTAGATGTAAAATTATGTGAACTTAACGATAAAAATATAAAAAGTATGATTAGTTCAATACAAATGACTTTAAACGATATTTAGCGGAATTATCACCATTTTTTACCAAATTTTTTCCCAAATTTTTTTTCTATTTTTTGTATTCACCCAAATGTATTGTAAATACGTGTTTTAGATGTAAAATAATGTGATCTAAACGATAAAAATATAAAAAGTATGATTAGTTCAATACAAATGACTTTAAACGATATTTAGCGGAATTATCACCATTTTTTACCAAATTTTTTTTCTATTTTTTGTATTCACCCAAATGTATTGTAAACACGTGTTTTAGATGTAAAATAATGTGAACTTAACGTTAAAAATATAAAAAGTATGATTAGTTTAATAGTAATGACTTAAGACGATATTTAGCGGATTCATCACCTGTATTTCAAAATTTTTTTACGACCTTTTATATTCACCCAAATGTATTGTAAAGACGTGTTTTAGATGTAAAATTATGTGAACGTAACGATAAAAATATAAAAAGTATGATTAGTTCAATACAAATGACTTTAAACGATATTTAGCGGAATTATCACCATTTTTTACCAAATTTTTTTCCTATTTTTTGTATTCAGACAAATGTATTGTAAACACGTGTTTTAGATGTAAAATAATGTGAACTTAACGTTAAAAATATAAAAAGTATGATTAGTTTAATAGAAATGACTTAAGACGATATTTAGCGGATTCATCACCAGTATTTCAAAATTTTTTTACGACCTTTTATATTCACCCAAATGTATTGTAAAGACGTGTTTTAGATGTAAAATTATGTGAACTTAACGATAAAAATATAAAAAGTATGATTAGTTCAATACAAATGACTTTAAACGATATTTAGCGGAATTATCACCATTTTTTACCCAATTTTTTCCCAAATTTTTTTTCTATTTTTTGTATTCACCCAAATGTATTGTAAACTCGTGTTTTAGATGTAAAATAATGTGAACTTAACGTTAAAAATATAAAGAGTATGATTAGTTTAATAGAAATGACTTAAGACGATATTTAGCGGATTCATCACCTGTATTTCAAAATTTTTTTACGACCTTTTATATTCACCCAAATGTATTGTAAAGACGTGTTTTAGATGTAACATAATGTGAACTTAACGATAAAAATATAAAAAGTATGATTAGTTCAATACAAATGACTTTAAACGATATTTAGCGGAATTATCACCATTTTTTACCCAATTTTTTCCCAAATTTTTTTTCTATTTTTTGTATTCACCCAAATGTATTGTAAACACGTGTTTTAGATGTAAAATAATGTGAACTTAACGATAAAAATATAAAAAGTATGATTAGTTCAATACAAATGACTTTAAACGATATTTAGCGGAATTATCACCATTTTTTACCAAATTTTTTCCCAAATTTTTTTTCTATTTTTTGTATTCACCCAAATGTATTGTAAATACGTGTTTTAGATGTAAAATAATGTGAACTTAACGATAAAAATATAAAAAGTATGATTAGTTCAATACAAATGACTTTAAACGATATTTAGCGGAATTATCACCATTTTTTACCAAATTTTTTTTCTATTTTTTTTATTCACCCAAATGTATTGTAAACTCGTGTTTTAGATGTAAAATAATGTGAACTTAACGTTAAAAATATAAAAAGTATGATTAGTTTAATAGAAATGACTTAAGACGATATTTAGCGGTTTCATCACCTGTATTTCAAAATTTTTTTACGACCTTTTATATTCACCCAAATGTATTGTAAAGACGTGTTTTAGATGTAAAATTATGTGAACTTAACGATAAAAATATAAAAAGTATGATTAGTTCAATACAAATGACTTTAAACGATATTTAGCGGAATTATCACCATTTTTTACCCAATTTTTTCCCAAATTTTTTTTCTATTTTTTGTATTCACCCAAATGTATTGTAAATACGTGTTTTAGATGTAAAATAATGTGAACTTAACGTTCAAAATATAAAAAGTATGATTAGTTTAATAGAAATGACTTAAGACGATATTTAGCGGATTCATCACCTGTATTTCAAAATTTTTTTACGACCTTTTATATTCACCCAAATGTATTGTAAAGACGTGTTTTAGATGTAAAATAATGTGAACTTAACGATAAAAATATAAAAAGTATGATTAGTTCAATACAAATGACTTTAAACGATATTTAGCGGAATTATCACCATTTTTTACCAAATTTTTTCCCAAATTTTTTTTCTATTTTTTGTATTCACCCAAATGTATTGTAAATACGTGTTTTAGATGTAAAATAATGTGATCTAAACGATAAAAATATAAAAAGTATGATTAGTTCAATACAAATGACTTTAAACGATATTTAGCGGAATTATCACCATTTTTTACCAAATTTTTTTTCTATTTTTTGTATTCACCCAAATGTATTGTAAACACGTGTTTTAGATGTAAAATAATGTGAACTTAACGTTAAAAATATAAAAAGTATGATTAGTTTAATAGTAATGACTTAAGACGATATTTAGCGGATTCATCACCTGTATTTCAAAATTTTTTTACGACCTTTTATATTCACCCAAATGTATTGTAAAGACGTGTTTTAGATGTAAAATTATGTGAACGTAACGATAAAAATATAAAAAGTATGATTAGTTCAATACAAATGACTTTAAACGATATTTAGCGGAATTATCACCATTTTTTACCAAATTTTTTTCCTATTTTTTGTATTCAGACAAATGTATTGTAAACACGTGTTTTAGATGTAAAATAATGTGAACTTAACGTTAAAAATATAAAAAGTATGATTAGTTTAATAGAAATGACTTAAGACGATATTTAGCGGATTCATCACCAGTATTTCAAAATTTTTTTACGACCTTTTATATTCACCCAAATGTATTGTAAAGACGTGTTTTAGATGTAAAATTATGTGAACTTAACGATAAAAATATAAAAAGTATGATTAGTTCAATACAAATGACTTTAAACGATATTTAGCGGAATTATCACCATTTTTTACCCAATTTTTTCCCAAATTTTTTTTCTATTTTTTGTATTCACCCAAATGTATTGTAAACTCGTGTTTTAGATGTAAAATAATGTGAACTTAACGTTAAAAATATAAAAAGTATGATTAGTTTAATAGAAATGACTTAAGACGATATTTAGCGGATTCATCACCTGTATTTCAAAATTTTTTTACGACCTTTTATATTCACCCAAATGTATTGTAAAGACGTGTTTTAGATGTAACATAATGTGAACTTAACGATAAAAATATAAAAAGTATGATTAGTTCAATACAAATGAATTTAAACGATATTTAGCGGAATTATCACCATTTTTTACCAAATTTTTTCCCAAATTTTTTTTCTATTTTTTGTATTCACCCAAATGTATTGTAAATACGTGTTTTAGATGTAAAATAGTGTGAACTTAACGATAAAAATATAAAAAGTATGATTAGTTCAATACAAATGACTTTAAACGATATTTAGCGGAATTATCACCATTTTTTACCAAATTTTTTCCCAAATTTTTTTTCTATTTTTTGTATTCACCCAAATGTATTGTAAATACGTGTTTTAGATGTAAAATAATGTGAACTTAACGATAAAAATATAAAAAGTATGATTAGTTCAATACAAATGACTTTAAACGATATTTAGCGGAATTATCACCATTTTTTACCAAATTTTTTTTCTATTTTTTGTATTCACCCAAATGTATTGTAAACACGTGTTTTAGATGTAAAATAATGTGAACTTAACGTTAAAAATATAAAAAGTATGATTAGTTTAATAGTAATGACTTAAGACGATATTTAGCGGATTCATCACCTGTATTTCAAAATTTTTTTACGACCTTTTATATTCACCCAAATGTATTGTAAAGACGTGTTTTAGATGTAAAATTATGTGAACGTAACGATAAAAATATAAAAAGTATGATTAGTTCAATACAAATGACTTTAAACGATATTTAGCGGAATTATCACCATTTTTTACCCAATTTTTTCCCAAATTTTTTTTCTATTTTTTGTATTCACCCAAATGTATTGTAAACTCGTGTTTTAGATGTAAAATAATGTGAACTTAACGTTAAAAATATAAAAAGTATGATTAGTTTAATAGAAATGACTTAAGACGATATTTAGCGGATTCATCACCTGTATTTCAAAATTTTTTTACGACCTTTTATATTCACCCAAATGTATTGTAAAGACGTGTTTTAGATGTAACATAATGTGAACTTAACGATAAAAATATAAAAAGTATGATTAGTTCAATACAAATGACTTTAAACGATATTTAGCGGAATTATCACCATTTTTTACCCAATTTTTTCCCAAATTTTTTTTCTATTTTTTGTATTCACCCAAATGTATTGTAAACACGTGTTTTAGATGTAAAATAATGTGAACTTAACGATAAAAATATAAAAAGTATGATTAGTTCAATACAAATGACTTTAAACGATATTTAGCGGAATTATCACCATTTTTTACCAAATTTTTTCCCAAATTTTTTTTCTATTTTTTGTATTCACCCAAATGTATTGTAAATACGTGTTTTAGATGTAAAATAATGTGAACTTAACGATAAAAATATAAAAAGTATGATTAGTTCAATACAAATGACTTTAAACGATATTTAGCGGAATTATCACCATTTTTTACCAAATTTTTTTTCTATTTTTTTTATTCACCCAAATGTATTGTAAACTCGTGTTTTAGATGTAAAATAATGTGAACTTAACGTTAAAAATATAAAAAGTATGATTAGTTTAATAGAAATGACTTAAGACGATATTTAGCGGTTTCATCACCTGTATTTCAAAATTTTTTTACGACCTTTTATATTCACCCAAATGTATTGTAAAGACGTGTTTTAGATGTAAAATTATGTGAACTTAACGATAAAAATATAAAAAGTATGATTAGTTCAATACAAATGACTTAAGACGATATTTAGCGGATTCATCACCTGTATTTCAAAATTTTTTTACGACCTTTTATATTCACCTAAATGTATTGTAAAGACGTGTTTTAGATGTAAAATAATGTGAACTTAACGATAAAAATATAAAAAGTATGATTAGTTCAATACAAAGGACTTTAAACGATATTTAGCGGAATTATCACCATTTTTTACCAAATTTTTTCCCAAATTTTTTTTCTATTTTTTGTATTCACCCAAATGTATTGTAAATACGTGTTTTAGATGTAAAATAATGTGATCTAAACGATAAAAATATAAAAAGTATGATTAGTTCAATACAAATGACTTTAAACGATATTTAGCGGAATTATCACCATTTTTTACCAAATTTTTTTTCTATTTTTTGTATTCACCCAAATGTATTGTAAACTAGTGTTTTAGATGTAAAATAATGTGAACTTAACGTTAAAAATATAAAAAGTATGATTAGTTTAATAGAAATGACTTAAGACGATATTTAGCAGATTCATCAGCTGTATTTCAAAATTTTTTTACGACCTTTTATATTCACCCAAATGTATTGTAAATACTTGTTTTAGATGTAAAATAATGTGAACTTAACGATAAAAATATAAAAAGTATGATTAGTTCAATACAAATGACTTTAAACGATATTTAGCGGAATTATCACCATTTTTTACCAAATTTTTTCCCAAATTTTTTTTCTATTTTTTGTATTCACCCAAATGTATTGTAAATACGTGTTTTAGATGTAAAATAGTGTGAACTTAACGATAAAAATATAAAAAGTATGATTAGTTCAATACAAATGACTTTAAACGATATTTAGCGGAATTATCACCATTTTTTACCAAATTTTTTCCCAAATTTTTTTTCTATTTTTTGTATTCACCCAAATGTATTGTAAATACGTGTTTTAGATGTAAAATAATGTGAACTTAACGATAAAAATATAAAAAGTATGATTAGTTCAATACAAATGACTTTAAACGATATTTAGCGGAATTATCACCATTTTTTACCAAATTTTTTTTCTATTTTTTGTATTCACCCAAATGTATTGTAAACTCGTGTTTTAGATGTAAAATAATGTGAACTTAACGTTAAAAATATAAAAAGTATGATTAGTTTAATAGAAATGACTGAAGACGATATTTAGCGGATTCATCACCTGTATTTCAAAATTTTTTTACGACCTTTTATATTCACCCAAATGTATTGTAAAGACGTGTTTTAGATGTAAAATAATGTGAACTTAACGATAAAAATATAAAAAGTATGATTAGTTCAATACAAATGACTTTAAACGATATTTAGCGGAATTATCACCATTTTTTTTCTATTTTTTGTATTCACCCAAATGTATTGTAAATACGTGTTTTAGATGTAAAATAGTGTGAACTTAACGATAATAATATAAAAAGTATGATTAGTTCAATACAAATGACCTTAAACGATATTTAGCGGAATTATCACCATTTTTTACCAAATTTTTTTTCTATTTTTTATATTCACCCAAATGTATTGTAAACACGTGTTTTAGATGTAAAATAATGTGAACTTAACGTTAAAAATATAAAAAGTATGATTAGTTCAATACAAATGACTTTAAACGATATTTAGCGGAATTATCACCATTTTTTACCAAATTTTTTCCCAAATTTTTTTTCTATTTTTTGTATTCACCCAAATGTATTGTAAATACGTGTTTTAGATGTAAAATAATGTGAACTTAACGATAAAAATATAAAAAGTATGATTAGTTCAATACAATTGACTTTAAACGATATTTAGCGGAATTATCACCATTTTTTACCAAATTTTTTTTCTATTTTTTGTATTCACCCAAATGTATTGTAAACTCGTGTTTTAGATGTAAAATAATGTGAACTTAACGTTAAAAATATAAAAAGTATGATTAGTTTAATAGAAATGACTTAAGACGATATTTAGCGGATTCATCACCTGTATTTCAAAATTTTTTTACGACCTTTTATATTCACCCAAATGTATTGTAAAGACGTGTTTTAGATGTAAAATAATGTGAACTTAACGATAAAAATATAAAAAGTATGATTAGTTCAATACAAATGACTTTAAACGATATTTAGCAGAATTATCACCATTTTTTACCAAATTTTTTTCCTATTTTTTGTATTCAGACAAATGTATTGTAAACACGTGTTTTAGATGTAAAATAATGTGAACTTAACGTTAAAAATATAAAAAGTATGATTAGTTTAATAGAAATGACTTAAGACGATATTTAGCGGATTCATCAGCTGTATTTCAAAATTTTTTTACGACCTTTTATATTCACCCAAATGTATTGTAAATACTTGTTTTAGATGTAAAATAATGTGAGCTTAACGATAAAAATATAAAAAGTATGATTAGTTCAATACAAATGACTTTAAACGATATTTAGCGGAATTATCACCATTTTTTACCAAATTTTTTCCCAAATTTTTTTTCTATTTTTTGTATTCACCCAAATGTATTGTAAATACGTGTTTTAGATGTAAAATAGTGTGAACTTAACGATAAAAATATAAAAAGTATGATTAGTTCAATACAAATGACTTTAAACGATATTTAGCGGAATTATCACCATTTTTTACCAAATTTTTTTTCTATTTTTTTATTCACCCAAATGTATTGTAAACACGTGTTTTAGATGTAAAATAATGTGAACTTAACGTTAAAAATATAAAAAGTATGATTAGTTCAATACAAATGACTTTAAACGATATTTAGCGGAATTATCACCATTTTTTACCAAATTTTTTCCCAAATTTTTTTTCTATTTTTTGTATTCACCCAAATGTATTGTAAATACGTGTTTTAGATGTAAAATAATGTGAACTTAACGATAAAAATATAAAAAGTATGATTAGTTCAATACAAATGACTTTAAACGATATTTAGCGGAATTATCACCATTTTTTACCAAATTTTTTTTCTATTTTTTGTATTCACCCAAATGTATTGTAAACTCGTGTTTTAGATGTAAAATAATGTGAACTTAACGTTAAAAATATAAAAAGTATGATTAGTTTAATAGAAATGACTTAAGACGATATTTAGCGGATTCATCACCTGTATTTCAAAATTTTTTTACGACCTTTTATATTCACCCAAATGTATTGTAAAGACGTGTTTTAGATGTAAAATAATGTGAACTTAACGATAAAAATATAAAAAGTATGATTAGTTCAATACAAATGACTTTAAACGATATTTAGCGGAATTATCATCATTTTTTACCAAATTTTTTCCCAAATTTTTTTTCTATTTTTTGTATTCACCCAAATGTATTGTAAATACGTGTTTTAGATGTAAAATAATGTGAACTTAACGATAAAAATATAAAAAGTATGATTAGTTCAATACAAATGACTTTAAACGATATTTAGCGGAATTATCACCATTTTTTACCAAATTTTTTTTCTATTTTTTGTATTCACCCAAATGTATTGTAAACACGTGTTTTAGATGTAAAATAATGTGAACTTAACGTTAAAAATATAAAAAGTATGATTAGTTTAATAGTAATGACTTAAGACGATATTTAGCGGATTCATCACCTGTATTTCAAAATTTTTTTACGACCTTTTATATTCACCCAAATGTATTGTAAAGACGTGTTTTAGATGTAAAATTATGTGAACTTAACGATAAAAATATAAAAAGTATGATTAGTTCAATACAAATGACTTAAGACGATATTTAGCGGATTCATCACCTGTATTTCAAAATTTTTTTACGACCTTTTATATTCACCTAAATGCATTGTAAAGACGTGTTTTAGATGTAAAATAATGTGAACTTAACGATAA
This sequence comes from Diuraphis noxia, assembly GCF_037042655.1. Classification (NCBI taxonomy): domain Eukaryota; kingdom Metazoa; phylum Arthropoda; class Insecta; order Hemiptera; family Aphididae; genus Diuraphis; species Diuraphis noxia. Next base: position 1,476,211 of record NW_028301721.1, read on the forward strand.
AAATATAAAAAGTATGATTAGTTCAATACAAAGGACTTTAAACGATATTTAGCGGAATTATCACCATTTTTTACCAAATTTTTTCCCAAATTTTTTTTCTATTTTTTGTATTCACCCAAATGTATTGTAAATACGTGTTTTAGATGTAAAATAATGTAATCTAAACGATAAAAATATAAAAAGTATGATTAGTTCAATACAAATGACTTTAAACGATATTTAGCGGAATTATCACCATTTTTTACCAAATTTTTTTTCTATTTTTTGTATTCACCCAAATGTATTGTAAACTAGTGTTTTAGATGTAAAATAATGTGAACTTAACGTTAAAAATATAAAAAGTATGATTAGTTTAATAGAAATGACTTAAGACGATATTTAGCGGATTCATCACCTGTATTTCAAAATTTTTTTACGACCTTTTATATTCACCCAAATGTATTGTAAAGACGTGTTTTAGATGTAAAATAATGTGAACTTAACGATAAAAATATAAAAAGTATGATTAGTTCAATACAAATGACTTTAAACGATATTTAGCGGAATTATCACCATTTTTTACCAAATTTTTTTCCTATTTTTTGTATTCAGACAAATGTATTGTAAACACGTGTTTTAGATGTAAAATAATGTGAACTTAACGTTCAAAATATAAAAAGTATGATTAGTTTAATAGAAATGACTTAAGACGATATTTAGCAGATTCATCAGCTGTATTTCAAAATTTTTTTACGACCTTTTATATTCACCCAAATGTATTGTAAATACTTGTTTTAGATGTAAAATAATGTGAACTTAACGATAAAAATATAAAAAGTATGATTAGTTCAATACAAATGACTTTAAACGATATTTAGCGGAATTATCACCATTTTTTACCAAATTTTTTCCCAAATATTTTTTCTATTTTTTGTATTCACCCAAATGTATTGTAAATACGTGTTTTAGATGTAAAATAGTGTGAACTTAACGATAAAAATATAAAAAGTATGATTAGTTCAATACAAATGACTTTAAACGATATTTAGCGGAATTATCACCATTTTTTACAAAATTTTTTCCCAAATTTTTTTTCTATTTTTTGTATTCACCCAAATGTATTGTAAATACGTGTTTTAGATGTAAAATAATGTGAACTTAACGATAAAAATATAAAAAGTATGATTAGTTCAATACAAATGACTTTAAACGATATTTAGCGGAATTATCACCATTTTTTTTCTATTTTTTGTATTCACCCAAATGTATTGTAAATACGTGTTTTAGATGTAAAATAGTGTGAACTTAACGATAATAATATAAAAAGTATGATTAGTTCAATACAAATGACCTTAAACGATATTTAGCGGAATTATCACCATTTTTTACCAAATTTTTTTTCTATTTTTTGTATTCACCCAAATGTATTGTAAACTCGTGTTTTAGATGTAAAATAATGTGAACTTAACGTTAAAAATATAAAAAGTATGATTAGTTTAATAGAAATGACTTAAGACGATATTTAGCGGATTCATCACCTGTATTTCAAAATTTTTTTACGACCTTTTATATTCACCCAAATGTATTGTAAAGACGTGTTTTAGATGTAAAATAATGTGAACTTAACGATAAAAATATAAAAAGTATGATTAGTTCAATACAAATGACTTTAAACGATATTTAGCAGAATTATCACCATTTTTTACCAAATTTTTTTCCTATTTTTTGTATTCAGACAAATGTATTGTAAACACGTGTTTTAGATGTAAAATAATGTGAACTTAACGTTAAAAATATAAAAAGTATGATTAGTTTAATAGAAATGACTTAAGACGATATTTAGCGGATTCATCAGCTGTATTTCAAAATTTTTTTACGACCTTTTATATTCACCCAAATGTATTGTAAATACTTGTTTTAGATGTAAAATAATGTGAGCTTAACGATAAAAATATAAAAAGTATGATTAGTTCAATACAAATGACTTTAAACGATATTTAGCGGAATTATCACCATTTTTTACCAAATTTTTTCCCAAATTTTTTTTCTATTTTTTGTATTCACCCAAATGTATTGTAAATACGTGTTTTAGATGTAAAATAGTGTGAACTTAACGATAAAAATATAAAAAGTATGATTAGTTCAATACAAATGACTTTAAACGATATTTAGCGGAATTATCACCATTTTTTACCAAATTTTTTTTCTATTTTTTTATTCACCCAAATGTATTGTAAACTCGTGTTTTAGATGTAAAATAATGTGAACTTAACGTTAAAAATATAAAAAGTATGATTAGTTCAATACAAATGACTTTAAACGATATTTAGCGGAATTATCACCATTTTTTACCAAATTTTTTCCCAAATTTTTTTTCTATTTTTTGTATTCACCCAAATGTATTGTAAATACGTGTTTTAGATGTAAAATAATGTGAACTTAACGATAAAAATATAAAAAGTATGATTAGTTCAATACAAATGACTTTAAACGATATTTAGCGGAATTATCACCATTTTTTACCAAATTTTTTTTCTATTTTTTGTATTCACCCAAATGTATTGTAAACTCGTGTTTTAGATGTAAAATAATGTGAACTTAACGTTAAAAATATAAAAAGTATGATTAGTTTAATAGAAATGACTTAAGACGATATTTAGCGGATTCATCACCTGTATTTCAAAATTGTTTTACGACCTTTTATATTCACCCAAATGTATTGTAAAGACGTGTTTTAGATGTAAAATAATGTGAACTTAACGATAAAAATATAAAAAGTATGATTAGTTCAATACAAATGACTTTAAACGATATTTAGCGGAATTATCACCATTTTTTACCAAATTTTTTCCCAAATTTTTTTTCTATTTTTTGTATTCACCCAAATGTATTGTAAATACGTGTTTTAGATGTAAAATAATGTGAACTTAACGATAAAAATATAAAAAGTATGATTAGTTCAATACAAATGACTTTAAACGATATTTAGCGGAATTATCACCATTTTTTACCAAATTTTTTTTCTATTTTTTGTATTCACCCAAATGTATTGTAAACACGTGTTTTAGATGTAAAATAATGTGAACTTAACGTTAAAAATATAAAAAGTATGATTAGTTTAATAGTAATGACTTAAGACGATATTTAGCGGATTCATCACCTGTATTTCAAAATTTTTTTACGACCTTTTATATTCACCCAAATGTATTGTAAAGACGTGTTTTAGATGTAAAATTATGTGAACGTAACGATAAAAATATAAAAAGTATGATTAGTTCAATACAAATGACTTTAAACGATATTTAGCGGAATTATCACCATTTTTTACCAAATTTTTTTCCTATTTTTTGTATTCAGACAAATGTATTGTAAACTCGTGTTTTAGATGTAAAATAATGTGAACTTAACGTTAAAAATATAAAAAGTATGATTAGTTTAATACAAATGACTTTAAACGATATTTAGCGGAATTATCACCATTTTTTACCAAATTTTTTTTCTATTTTTTGTATTCACCCAAATGTATTGTAAACTCGTGTTTTAGATGTAAAATAATGTGAACTTAACGTTAAAAATATAAAAAGTATGATTAGTTTAATAGAAATGACTTAAGACGATATTTAGCGGATTCATCACCTGTATTTCAAAATTTTTTTACGACCTTTTATATTCACCCAAATGTATTGTAAAGACGTGTTTTAGATGTAAAATAATGTGAACTTAACGATAAAAATATAAAAAGTATGATTAGTTCAATACAAATGACTTTAAACGATATTTAGCGGAATTATCACCATTTTTTACCAAATTTTTTCCCAAATTTTTTTTCTATTTTTTGTATTCACCCAAATGTATTGTAAATACGTGTTTTAGATGTAAAATAATGTGAACTTAACGATAAAAATATAAAAAGTATGATTAGTTCAATACAAATGACTTTAAACGATATTTAGCGGAATTATCACCATTTTTTTTCTATTTTTTGTATTCACCCAAATGTATTGTAAATACGTGTTTTAGATGTAAAATAGTGTGAACTTAACGATAATAATATAAAAAGTATGATTAGTTCAATACAAATGACCTTAAACGATATTTAGCGGAATTATCACCATTTTTTACCAAATTTTTTTTCTATTTTTTGTATTCACCCAAATGTATTGTAAACACGTGTTTTAGATGTAAAATAATGTGAACTTAACGTTAAAAATATAAAAAGTATGATTAGTTCAATACAAATGACTTTAAACGATATTTAGCGGAATTATCACCATTTTTTACCAAATTTTTTCCCAAATTTTTTTTCTATTTTTTGTATTCACCCAAATGTATTGTAAATACGTGTTTTAGATGTAAAATAATGTGAACTTAACGATAAAAATATAAAAAGTATGATTAGTTCAATACAAATGACTTTAAACGATATTTAGCGGAATTATCACCATTTTTTACCAAATTTTTTTTCTATTTTTTGTATTCACCCAAATGTATTGTAAACACGTGTTTTAGATGTAAAATAATGTGAACTTAACGTTAAAAATATAAAAAGTATGATTAGTTTAATAGTAATGACTTAAGACGATATTTAGCGGATTCATCACCTGTATTTCAAAATTTTTTTACGACCTTTTATATTCACCCAAATGTATTGTAAAGACGTGTTTTAGATGTAAAATTATGTGAACGTAACGATAAAAATATAAAAAGTATGATTAGTTCAATACAAATGACTTTAAACGATATTTAGCGGAATTATCACCATTTTTTACCAAATTTTTTTCCTATTTTTTGTATTCAGACAAATGTATTGTAAACTCGTGTTTTAGATGTAAAATAATGTGAACTTAACGTTAAAAATATAAAAAGTATGATTAGTTTAATACAAATGACTTTAAACGATATTTAGCGGAATTATCACCATTTTTTACCAAATTTTTTTTCTATTTTTTGTATTCACCCAAATGTATTGTAAACTCGTGTTTTAGATGTAAAATAATGTGAACTTAACGTTAAAAATATAAAAAGTATGATTAGTTCAATACAAATGACTTTAAACGATATTTAGCGGAATTATCACCATTTTTTACCAAATTTTTTCCCAAATTTTTTTTCTATTTTTTGTATTCACCCAAATGTATTGTAAATACGTGTTTTAGATGTAAAATAATGTGAACTTAACGATAAAAATATAAAAAGTATGATTAGTTCAATACAAATGACTTTAAACGATATTTAGCGGAATTATCACCATTTTTTACCAAATTTTTTTTCTATTTTTTGTATTCACCCAAATGTATTGTAAACACGTGTTTTAGATGTAAAATAATGTGAACTTAACGTTAAAAATATAAAAAGTATGATTAGTTTAATACAAATGACTTTAAACGATATTTAGCGGAATTATCACCATTTTTTACCAAATTTTTTTCCTATTTTTTGTATTCAGACAAATGTATTGTAAACTCGTGTTTTAGATGTAAAATAATGTGAACTTAACGTTAAAAATATAAAAAGTATGATTAGTTTAATAGAAATGACTTAAGACGATATTTAGCGGATTCATCACCTGTATTTCAAAATTTTTTTACGACCTTTTATATTCACCCAAATGTATTGTAAAGACGTGTTTTAGATGTAAAATAATGTGAACTTAACGATAAAAATATAAAAAGTATGATTAGTTCAATACAAATGACTTTAAACGATATTTAGCGGAACTATCACCATTTTTTACCAAATTTTTTTCCTATTTTTTGTATTCAGACAAATGTATTGTAAACTCGTGTTTTAGATGTAAAATAATGTGAACTTAACGTTAAAAATATAAAAAGTATGATTAGTTTAATACAAATGACTTTAAACGATATTTAGCGGAATTATCACCATTTTTTACCAAATTTTTTTCCTATTTTTTGTAATCAGACAAATGTATTGTAAACTCGTGTTTTAGATGTAAAATAATGTGAACTTAACGTTAAAAATATAAAAAGTATGATTAGTTTAATAGAAATGACTTAAGACGATATTTAGCGGATTCATCACCTGTATTTCAAAATTTTTTTACGACCTTTTATATTCACCCAAATGTATTGTAAAGACGTGTTTTAGATGTAAAATAATGTGAACTTAACGATAAAAATATAAAAAGTATGATTAGTTCAATACAAATGACTTTAAACGATATTTAGCGGAATTATCACCATTTTTTACCAAATTTTTTTTCTATTTTTTGTATTCACCCAAATGTATTGTAAACACGTGTTTTAAATGTAAAATAATGTGAACTTAACGTTAAAAATATAAAAAGTATGATTAGTTTAATACAAATGACTTTAAACGATATTTAGCGGAATTATCACCATTTTTTACCAAATTTTTTTCCTATTTTTTGTATTCAGACAAATGTATTGTAAACTCGTGTTTTAGATGTAAAATAATGTGAACTTAACGTTAAAAATATAAAAAGTATGATTAGTTTAATAGAAATGACTTAAGACGATATTTAGCGGATTCATCACCTGTATTTCAAAATTTTTTTACGACCTTTTATATTCACCCAAATGTATTGTAAAGACGTGTTTTAGATGTAAAATAATGTGAACTTAACGATAAAAATATAAAAAGTATGATTAGTTCAATACAAATGACTTTAAACGATATTTAGCGGAATTATCACCATTTTTTATTAAATTTTTTCCCAAATTTTTTTTCTATTTTTTGTATTCACCCAAATGTATTGTAAATACGTGTTTTAGATGTAAAATAATGTGAACTTAACGATAAAAATATAAAAAGTATGATTAGTTCAATACAAATGACTTTAAACGATATTTAGCGGAATTATCACCATTTTTTACCAAATTTTTTTTCTATTTTTTGTATTCACCCAAATGTATTGTAAACTCGTGTTTTTGATGTAAAATAATGTGAACTTAACGTTAAAAATATAAAAAGTATGATTAGTTTAATAGAAATGACTTAAGACGATATTTAGCGGAATTATCACCATTTTTTACCCAATTTTTTCCCAAATTTTTTTTCTATTTTTTGTATTCACCCAAATGTATTGTAAATACGTGTTTTAGATGTAAAATAATGTGAACTTAACGTTAAAAATATAAAAAGTATGATTAGTTTAATAGAAATGACTTAAGACGATATTTAGCGGATTCATCACCTGTATTTCAAAATTTTTTTACGACCTTTTATATTCACCCAAATGTATTGTAAAGACGTGTTTTAGATGTAAAATAATGTGAACTTAACGATAAAAATATAAAAAGTATGATTAGTTCAATACAAATGACTTTAAACGATATTTAGCGGAACTATCACCATTTTTTACCAAATTTTTTTCCTATTTTTTGTATTCAGACAAATGTATTGTAAACTCGTGTTTTAGATGTAAAATAATGTGAACTTAACGTTAAAAATATAAAAAGTATGATTAGTTTAATACAAATGACTTTAAACGATATTTAGCGGAATTATCACCATTTTTTACCAAATTTTTTTCCTATTTTTTGTAATCAGACAAATGTATTGTAAACTCGTGTTTTAGATGTAAAATAATGTGAACTTAACGTTAAAAATATAAAAAGTATGATTAGTTTAATAGAAATGACTTAAGACGATATTTAGCGGATTCATCACCTGTATTTCATAATTTTTTTACGACCTTTTATATTCACCCAAATGTATTGTAAAGACGTGTTTTAGATGTAAAATAATGTGAACTTAACGATAAAAATATAAAAAGTATGATTAGTTCAATACAAATGACTTTAAACGATATTTAGCGGAATTATCACCATTTTTTATTAAATTTTTTCCCAAATTTTTTTTCTATTTTTTGTATTCACCCAAATGTATTGTAAATACGTGTTTTAGATGTAAAATAATGTGAACTTAACGTTAAAAATATAAAAAGTATGATTAGTTTAATAGAAATGACTTAAGACGATATTTAGCGGATTCATCACCTGTATTTCAAAATTTTTTTACGACCTTTTATATTCACCCAAATGTATTGTAAAGACGTGTTTTAGATGTAAAATAATGTGAACTTAACGATAAAAATATAAAAAGTATGATTAGTTCAATACAAATGACTTTAAACGATATTTAGCGGAATTATCACCATTTTTTACCCAATTTTTTCCCAAATTTTTTTTCTATTTTTTGTATTCACCCAAATGTATTGTAAATACGTGTTTTAGATGTAAAATAATGTGAACTTAACGATAAAAATATAAAAAGTATGATTAGTTCAATACAAATGACTTAAGACGATATTTAGCGGATTCATCACATGTATTTCAAAATTTTTTTACGACCTTTTATATTCACCCAAATGTATTGTAAAGAAGACGTGTTTTAGATGTAAAATAATGTGAACTTAACAATAAAAATATAAAAAGTATGATTAGTTCAATACAAATGACTTTAAACGATATTTAGCGGAATTATCACCATTTTTTACCAAATTTTTTCCCAAATTTTTTTTCTATTTTTTTTATTCACCCAAATGTATTGTAAATACGTGTTTTAGATGTAAAATAATGTGAAATTAACGATAAAAATATAAAAAGTATGATTAGTTCAATACAAATGACTTTAAACGATATTTAGCGGAATTATCACCATTTTTTACCCAATTTTTTCCCAAATTTTTTTTCTATTTTTTGTATTCACCCAAATGTATTGTAAATACGTGTTTTAGATGTAAAATAATGTGAACTTAACGTTAAAAATATAAAAAGTATGATTAGTTCAATACAAATGACTTTAAACGATATTTAGCGGAATTATCACCATTTTTTACCAAATTTTTTCCCAAATTTTTTTTCTATTTTTTGTATTCACCCAAATGTATTGTAAATACGTGTTTTAGATGTAAAATAATGTGAACTTAACGATAAAAATATAAAAAGTATGATTAGTTCAATACAAATGACTTTAAACGATATTTAGCGGAATTATCACCATTTTTTACCCAATTTTTTCCCAAATTTTTTTTCTATTTTTTGTATTCACCCAAATGTATTGTAAATACGTGTTTTAGATGTAAAATAATGTGAACTTAACGTTCAAAATATAAAAAGTATGATTAGTTTAATAGAAATGACTTAAGACGATATTTAGCGGATTCATCACCTGTATTTCAAAATTTTTTTACGACCTTTTATATTCACCCAAATGTATTGTAAAGACGTGTTTTAGATGTAAAATAATGTGAACTTAACGATAAAAATATAAAAAGTATGATTAGTTCAATACAAATGACTTAAGACGATATTTAGCGGATTCATCACCTGTATTTCAAAATTTTTTTACGACCTTTTATATTCACCCAAATGTATTGTAAAGACGTGTTTTAGATGTAAAATAATGTGAACTTAACGATAAAAATATAAAAAGTATGATTAGTTCAATACAAATGACTTTAAACGATATTTAGCGGAATTATCACCATTTTTTACCAAATTTTTTTTCTATTTTTTGTATTCACCCAAATGTATTGTAAACTCGTGTTTTAGATGTAAAATAATGTGAACTTAACGTTAAAAATATAAAAAGTATGATTAGTTTAATAGAAATGACTTAAGACGATATTTAGCGGTTTCATCACCTGTATTTCAAAATTTTTTTACGACCTTTTATATTCACCCAAATGTATTGTAAAGACGTGTTTTAGATGTAAAATTATGTGAACTTAACGATAAAAATATAAAAAGTATGATTAGTTCAATACAAATGACTTTAAACGATATTTAGCGGAATTATCACCATTTTTTACCCAATTTTTTCCCAAATTTTTTTTCTATTTTTTGTATTCACCCAAATGTATTGTAAATACGTGTTTTAGATGTAAAATAATGTGAACTTAACGTTAAAAATATAAAAAGTATGATTAGTTTAATAGAAATGACTTAAGACGATATTTAGCGGATTCATCACCTGTATTTCAAAATTTTTTTACGACCTTTTATATTCACCCAAATGTATTGTAAAGACGTGTTTTAGATGTAAAATAATGTGAACTTAACGATAAAATTATAAAAAGTATGATTAGTTCAATACAAATGACTTTAAACGATATTTAGCGGAATTATCACCATTTTTTACCAAATTTTTTCCCAAATTTTTTTTCTATTTTTTGTATTCACCCAAATGTATTGTAAATACGTGTTTTAGATGTAAAATAATGTGAACTTAACGATAAAAATATAAAAAGTATGATTAGTTCAATACAAATGACTTAAGACGATATTTAGCGGATTCATCACATGTATTTCAAAATTTTTTTACGACCTTTTATATTCACCCAAATGTATTGTAAAGAAGACGTGTTTTAGATGTAAAATAATGTGAACTTAACGATAAAAATATAAAAAGTATGATTAGTTCAATACAAATGACTTTAAACGATATTTAGCGGAATTATCACCATTTTTTACCAAATTTTTTCCCAAATTTTTTTTCTATTTTTTTTATTCACCCAAATGTATTGTAAATACGTGTTTTAGATGTAAAATAATGTGAACTTAACGATAAAAATATAAAAAGTATGATTAGTTCAATACAAATGACTTTAAACGATATTTAGCGGAATTATCACCATTTTTTACCCAATTTTTTCCCAAATTTTTTTTCTATTTTTTGTATTCACCCAAATGTATTGTAAACACGTGTTTTAGATGTAAAATAATGTGAACTTAACGTTAAAAATATAAAAAGTATGATTAGTTCAATACAAATGACTTTAAACGATATTTAGCGGAATTATCACCATTTTTTACCAAATTTTTTCCCAAATTTTTTTTCTATTTTTTGTATTCACCCAAATGTATTGTAAATACGTGTTTTAGATGTAAAATAATGTGAACTTAACGATAAAAATATAAAAAGTATGATTAGTTCAATACAAATGACTTTAAACGATATTTAGCGGAATTATCACCATTTTTTACCCAATTTTTTCCCAAATTTTTTTTCTATTTTTTGTATTCACCCAAATGTATTGTAAATACGTGTTTTAGATGTAAAATAATGTGAACTTAACGATAAAAATATAAAAAGTATGATTAGTTCAATACAAATGACTTTAAACGATATTTAGCGGAATTATCACCATTTTTTACCAAATTTTTTTTCTATTTTTTGTATTCACCCAAATGTATTGTAAACACGTGTTTTAGATGTAAAATAATGTGAACTTAACGTTAAAAATATAAAAAGTATGATTAGTTTAATAGTAATGACTTAAGACGATATTTAGCGGATTCATCACCTGTATTTCAAAATTTTTTTACGACCTTTTATATTCACCCAAATGTATTGTAAAGACGTGTTTTAGATGTAAAATTATGTGAACTTAACGATAAAAATATAAAAAGTATGATTAGTTCAATACAAATGACTTAAGACGATATTTAGCGGATTCATCACCTGTATTTCAAAATTTTTTTACGACCTTTTATATTCACCTAAATGCATTGTAAAGACGTGTTTTAGATGTAAAATAATGTGAACTTAACGATAAAAATATAAAAAGTATGATTAGTTCAATACAAAGGACTTTAAACGATATTTAGCGGAATTATCACCATTTTTTACCAAATTTTTTCCCAAATTTTTTTTCTATTTTTTGTATTCACCCAAATGTATTGTAAATACGTGTTTTAGATGTAAAATAATGTAATCTAAACGATAAAAATATAAAAAGTATGATTAGTTTAATAGAAATGACTTAAGACGATATTTAGCGGATTCATCACCTGTATTTCAAAATTTTTTTACGACCTTTTATATTCACCCAAATGTATTGTAAAGACGTGTTTTAGATGTAAAATAATGTGAACTTAACGATAAAAATATAAAAAGTATGATTAGTTCAATACAAATGACTTAAGACGATATTTAGCGGATTCATCACCTGTATTTCAAAATTTTTTTACGACCTTTTATATTCACCCAAATGTATTGTAAAGACGTGTTTTAGATGTAAAATAATGTGAACTTAACGATAAAAATATAAAAAGTATGATTAGTTCAATACAAATGACTTTAAACGATATTTAGCGGAATTATCACCATTTTTTACCAAATTTTTTTTCTATTTTTTGTATTCACCCAAATGTATTGTAAACTCGTGTTTTAGATGTAAAATAATGTGAACTTAACGTTAAAAATATAAAAAGTATGATTAGTTTAATAGAAATGACTTAAGACGATATTTAGCGGTTTCATCACCTGTATTTCAAAATTTTTTTACGACCTTTTATATTCACCCAAATGTATTGTAAAGACGTGTTTTAGATGTAAAATTATGTGAACTTAACGATAAAAATATAAAAAGTATGATTAGTTCAATACAAATGACTTTAAACGATATTTAGCGGAATTATCACCATTTTTTACCCAATTTTTTCCCAAATTTTTTTTCTATTTTTTGTATTCACCCAAATGTATTGTAAATACGTGTTTTAGATGTAAAATAATGTGAACTTAACGTTAAAAATATAAAAAGTATGATTAGTTTAATAGAAATGACTTAAGACGATATTTAGCGGATTCATCACCTGTATTTCAAAATTTTTTTACGACCTTTTATATTCACCCAAATGTATTGTAAAGACGTGTTTTAGATGTAAAATAATGTGAACTTAACGATAAAAATATAAAAAGTATGATTAGTTCAATACAAATGACTTTAAACGATATTTAGCGGAATTATCACCATTTTTTACCCAATTTTTTCCCAAATTTTTTTTCTATTTTTTGTATTCACCCAAATGTATTGTAAATACGTGTTTTAGATGTAAAATAATGTGAACTTAACGATAAAAATATAAAAAGTATGATTAGTTCAATACAAATGACTTTAAACGATATTTAGCGGAATTATCACCATTTTTTACCAAATTTTTTTTCTATTTTTTGTATTCACCCAAATGTATTGTAAACTCGTGTTTTAGATGTAAAATAATGTGAACTTAACGTTAAAAATATAAAAAGTATGATTAGTTTAATAGAAATGACTTAAGACGATATTTAGCGGTTTCATCACCTGTATTTCAAAATTTTTTTACGACCTTTTATATTCACCCAAATGTATTGTAAAGACGTGTTTTAGATGTAAAATTATGTGAACTTAACGATAAAAATATAAAAAGTATGATTAGTTCAATACAAATGACTTTAAACGATATTTATCGGAATTATCACCATTTTTTACCCAATTTTTTCCCAAATTTTTTTTCTATTTTTTGTATTCACCCAAATGTATTGTAAATACGTGTTTTAGATGTAAAATAATGTGAACTTAACGTTAAAAATATAAAAAGTATGATTAGTTTAATAGAAATGACTTAAGACGATATTTAGCGGATTCATCACCTGTATTTCAAAATTTTTTTACGACCTTTTATATTCACCCAAATGTATTGTAAAGACGTGTTTTAGATGTAAAATAATGTGAACTTAACGATAAAAATATAAAAAGTATGATTAGTTCAATACAAATGACTTAAGACGATATTTAGCGGATTCATCACCTGTATTTCAAAATTTTTTTACGACCTTTTATATTCACCCAAATGTATTGTAAAGACGTGTTTTAGATGTAAAATAATGTGAACTTAACGATAAAAATATAAAAAGTATGATTAGTTCAATACAAATGACTTTAAACGATATTTAGCGGAATTATCACCATTTTTTACCAAATTTTTTTTCTATTTTTTGTATTCACCCAAATGTATTGTAAACTCGTGTTTTAGATGTAAAATAATGTGAACTTAACGTTAAAAATATAAAAAGTATGATTAGTTTAATAGAAATGACTTAAGACGATATTTAGCGGTTTCATCACCTGTATTTCAAAATTTTTTTACGACCTTTTATATTCACCCAAATGTATTGTAAAGACGTGTTTTAGATGTAAAATTATGTGAACTTAACGATAAAAATATAAAAAGTATGATTAGTTCAATACAAATGACTTTAAACGATATTTAGCGGAATTATCACCATTTTTTACCCAATTTTTTCCCAAATTTTTTTTCTATTTTTTGTATTCACCCAAATGTATTGTAAATACGTGTTTTAGATGTAAAATAATGTGAACTTAACGTTAAAAATATAAAAAGTATGATTAGTTTAATAGAAATGACTTAAGACGATATTTAGCGGATTCATCACCTGTATTTCAAAATTTTTTTACGACCTTTTATATTCACCCAAATGTATTGTAAAGACGTGTTTTAGATGTAAAATAATGTGAACTTAACGATAAAAATATAAAAAGTATGATTAGTTCAATACAAATGACTTTAAACGATATTTAGCGGAATTATCACCATTTTTTACCAAATTTTTTCCCAAATTTTTTTTCTATTTTTTGTATTCACCCAAATGTATTGTAAATACGTGTTTTAGATGTAAAATAATGTGAACTTAACGATAAAAATATAAAAAGTATGATTAGTTCAATACAAATGACTTAAGACGATATTTAGCGGATTCATCACATGTATTTCAAAATTTTTTTACGACCTTTTATATTCACCCAAATGTATTGTAAAGAAGACGTGTTTTAGATGTAAAATAATGTGAACTTAACGATAAAAATATAAAAAGTATGATTAGTTCAATACAAATGACTTTAAACGATATTTAGCGGAATTATCACCATTTTTTACCAAATTTTTTCCCAAATTTTTTTTCTATTTTTTTTATTCACCCAAATGTATTGTAAATACGTGTTTTAGATGTAAAATAATGTGAACTTAACGATAAAAATATAAAAAGTATGATTAGTTCAATACAAATGACTTTAAACGATATTTAGCGGAATTATCACCATTTTTTACCCAATTTTTTCCCAAATTTTTTTTCTATTTTTTGTATTCACCCAAATGTATTGTAAACACGTGTTTTAGATGTAAAATAATGTGAACTTAACGTTAAAAATATAAAAAGTATGATTAGTTCAATACAAATGACTTTAAACGATATTTAGCGGAATTATCACCATTTTTTACCAAATTTTTTCCCAAATTTTTTTTCTATTTTTTGTATTCACCCAAATGTATTGTAAATACGTGTTTTAGATGTAAAATAATGTGAACTTAACGATAAAAATATAAAAAGTATGATTAGTTCAATACAAATGACTTTAAACGATATTTAGCGGAATTATCACCATTTTTTACCAAATTTTTTTTCTATTTTTTGTATTCACCCAAATGTATTGTAAACTCGTGTTTTAGATGTAAAATAATGTGAACTTAACGTTAAAAATATAAAAAGTATGATTAGTTTAATAGAAATGACTTAAGACGATATTTAGCGGTTTCATCACCTGTATTTCAAAATTTTTTTACGACCTTTTATATTCACCCAAATGTATTGTAAAGACGTGTTTTAGATGTAAAATTATGTGAACTTAACGATAAAAATATAAAAAGTATGATTAGTTCAATACAAATGACTTTAAACGATATTTAGCGGAATTATCACCATTTTTTACCCAATTTTTTCCCAAATTTTTTTTCTATTTTTTGTATTCACCCAAATGTATTGTAAATACGTGTTTTAGATGTAAAATAATGTGAACTTAACGTTAAAAATATAAAAAGTATGATTAGTTTAATAGAAATGACTTAAGACGATATTTAGCGGATTCATCACCTGTATTTCAAAATTTTTTTACGACCTTTTATATTCACCCAAATGTATTGTAAAGACGTGTTTTAGATGTAAAATAATGTGAACTTAACGATAAAAATATAAAAAGTATGATTAGTTCAATACAAATGACTTAAGACGATATTTAGCGGATTCATCACCTGTATTTCAAAATTTTTTTACGACCTTTTATATTCACCCAAATGTATTGTAAAGACGTGTTTTAGATGTAAAATAATGTGAACTTAACGATAAAAATATAAAAAGTATGATAAGTTCAATACAAATGACTTTAAACGATATTTAGCGGAATTATCACCATTTTTTACCAAATTTTTTTTCTATTTTTTGTATTCACCCAAATGTATTGTAAACTCGTGTTTTAGATGTAAAATAATGTGAACTTAACGTTAAAAATATAAAAAGTATGATTAGTTTAATAGAAATGACTTAAGACGATATTTAGCGGTTTCATCACCTGTATTTCAAAATTTTTTTACGACCTTTTATATTCACCCAAATGTATTGTAAAGACGTGTTTTAGATGTAAAATTATGTGAACTTAACGATAAAAATATAAAAAGTATGATTAGTTCAATACAAATGACTTTAAACGATATTTAGCGGAATTATCACCATTTTTTACCCAATTTTTTCCCAAATTTTTTTTCTATTTTTTGTATTCACCCAAATGTATTGTAAATACGTGTTTTAGATGTAAAATAATGTGAACTTAACGTTAAAAATATAAAAAGTATGATTAGTTTAATAGAAATGACTTAAGACGATATTTAGCGGATTCATCACCTGTATTTCAAAATTTTTTTACGACCTTTTATATTCACCCAAATGTATTGTAAAGACGTGTTTTAGATGTAAAATAATGTGAACTTAACGATAAAAATATAAAAAGTATGATTAGTTCAATACAAATGACTTTAAACGATATTTAGCGGAATTATCACCATTTTTTACCAAATTTTTTCCCAAATTTTTTTTCTATTTTTTGTATTCACCCAAATGTATTGTAAATACGTGTTTTAGATGTAAAATAATGTGAACTTAACGATAAAAATATAAAAAGTATGATTAGTTCAATACAAATGACTTTAAACGATATTTAGCGGAATTATCACCATTTTTTACCCAATTTTTTCCCAAATTTTTTTTCTATTTTTTGTATTCACCCAAATGTATTGTAAATACGTTTTTTAGATGTAAAATAATGTGAACTTAACGTTAAAAATATAAAAAGTATGATTAGTTTAATAGAAATGACTTAAGACGATATTTAGCGGATTCATCACCTGTATTTCAAAATTTTTTTACGACCTTTTATATTCACCCAAATGTATTGTAAAGACGTGTTTTAGATGTAAAATAATGTGAACTTAACGATAAAAATATAAAAAGTATGATTAGTTCAATACAAATGACTTTAAACGATATTTAGCGGAATTATCACCATTTTTTACCAAATTTTTTCCCAAATTTTTTTTCTATTTTTTGTATTCACCCAAATGTATTGTAAATACGTGTTTTAGATGTAAAATAATGTGAACTTAACGATAAAAATATAAAAAGTATGATTAGTTCAATACAAATGACTTTAAACGATATTTAGCGGAATTATCACCATTTTTTACCAAATTTTTTTTCTATTTTTTGTATTCACCCAAATGTATTGTAAACTCGTGTTTTAGATGTAAAATAATGTGAACTTAACGTTAAAAATATAAAAAGTATGATTAGTTTAATAGAAATGACTTAAGACGATATTTAGCGGATTCATCACCTGTATTTCAAAATTTTTTTACGACCTTTTATATTCACCCAAATGTATTGTAATGACGTGTTTTAGATGTAAAATAATGTGAACTTAACGATAAAAATATAAAAAGTATGATTAGTTCAATACAAATGACTTTAAACGATATTTAGCGGAATTATCACCATTTTATACCAAATTTTTTTTCTATTTTTTGTATTCACCCAAATGTATTGTAAACTCGTGTTTTAGATGTAAAATAATGTGAACTTAACGTTAAAAATATAAAAAGTATGATTAGTTTAATAGAAATGACTTAAGACGATATTTAGCGGATTCATCACCTGTATTTCAAAATTTTTTTACGACCTTTTATATTCACCCAAATGTATTGTAAAGACGTATTTTAGATGTAAAATAATGTGAACTTAACGATAAAAATATAAAAAGTATGATTAGTTCAATACAAATGACTTTAAACGATATTTAGCGGAATTATCACCATTTTTTACCCAATTTTTTCCCAAATTTTTTTTCTATTTTTTGTATTCACCCAAATGTATTGTAAACACGTGTTTTAGATGTAAAATAATGTGAACTTAACGTTAAAAATATAAAAAGTATGATTAGTTCAATACAAATGACTTTAAACGATATTTAGCGGAATTATCACCATTTTTTACCCAATTTTTTCCCAAATTTTTTTTCTATTTTTTGTATTCACCCAAATGTATTGTAAAGACGTGTTTTAGATGTAAAATAATGTGAACTTAACGATAAAAATATAAAAAGTATGATTATTTCAATACAAATGACTTTAAACGATATTTAGCGGAATTATCACCATTTTTTACCAAATTTTTTCCCAAATTTTTTTTCTATTTTTTGTATTCACCCAAATGTATTGTAAATACGTGTTTTAGATGTAAAATAATGTGAACTTAACGATAAAAATATAAAAAGTATGATTAGTTCAATACAAATGACTTTAAACGATATTTAGCGGAATTATCACCATTTTTTACCAAATTTTTTTTCTATTTTTTGTATTCACCCAAATGTATTGTAAACTCGTGTTTTAGATGTAAAATAATGTGAACTTAACGTTAAAAATATAAAAAGTATGATTAGTTGAATAGAAATGACTTAAGACGATATTTAGCGGATTCATCACCTGTATTTCAAAATTTTTTTACGACCTTTTATATTCACCCAAATGTATTGTAATGACGTGTTTTAGATGTAAAATAATGTGAACTTAACGATAAAAATATAAAAAGTATGATTAGTTCAATACAAATGACTTTAAACGATATTTAGCGGAATTATCACCATTTTATACCAAATTTTTTTTCTATTTTTTGTATTCACCCAAATGTATTGTAAACTCGTGTTTTAGATGTAAAATAATGTGAACTTAACGTTAAAAATATAAAAAGTATGATTAGTTTAATAGAAATGACTTAAGACGATATTTAGCGGATTCATCACCTGTATTTCAAAATTTTTTTACGACCTTTTATATTCACCCAAATGTATTGTAAAGACGTGTTTTAGATGTAAAATAATGTGAACTTAACGATAAAAATATAAAAAGTATGATTAGTTCAATACAAATGACTTTAAACGATATTTAGCGGAATTATCACCATTTTATACCAAATTTTTTTTCTATTTTTTGTATTCACCCAAATGTATTGTAAACTCGTGTTTTAGATGTAAAATAATGTGAACTTAACGTTAAAAATATAAAAAGTATGATTAGTTTAATAGAAATGACTTAAGACGATATTTAGCGGATTCATCACCTGTATTTCAAAATTTTTTTACGACCTTTTATATTCACCCAAATGTATTGTAAAGACGTGTTTTAGATGTAAAATAATGTGAACTTAACGATAAAAATATAAAAAGTATGATTAGTTCAATACAAATGACTTTAAACGATATTTAGCGGAATTATCACCATTTTTTACCAAATTTTTTCCCAAATTTTTTTTCTATTTTTTGTATTCACCCAAATGTATTGTAAATACGTGTTTTAGATGTAAAATAATGTGAACTTAACGATAAAAATATAAAAAGTATGATTAGTTCAATACAAATGACTTTAAACGATATTTAGCGGAATTATCACCATTTTTTACCCTATTTTTTGTATTCACCCAAATGTATTGTAAACTCGTGTTTTAGATGTAAAATAATGTGAACTTAACGTTAAAAATATAAAAAGTATGATTAGTTTAATAGAAATGACTTAAGACGATATTTAGCGGATTCATCACCTGTATTTCAAAATTTTTTTACGACCTTTTATATTCACCCAAATGTATTGTAAAGACGTGTTTTAGATGTAAAATAATGTGAACTTAACGATAAAAATATAAAAAGTATGATTAGTTCAATACAAATGACTTTAAACGATATTTAGCGGAATTATCACCATTTTATACCAAATTTTTTTTCTATTTTTTGTATTCACCCAAATGTATTGTAAACTCGTGTTTTAGATGTAAAATAATGTGAACTTAACGTTAAAAATATAAAAAGTATGATTAGTTTAATAGAAATGACTTAAGACGATATTTAGCGGATTCATCACCTGTATTTCAAAATTTTTTTACGACCTTTTATATTCACCCAAATGTATTGTAAAGACGTGTTTTAGATGTAAAATAATGTGAACTTAACGATAAAAATATAAAAAGTATGATTAGTTCAATACAAATGACTTTAAACGATATTTAGCGGAATTATCACCATTTTTTACCCAATTTTTTCCCAAATTTTTTTTCTATTTTTTGTATTCACCCAAATGTATTGTAAATACGTTTTTTAGATGTAAAATAATGTGAACTTAACGTTAAAAATATAAAAAGTATGATTAGTTTAATAGAAATGACTTAAGACGATATTTAGCGGATTCATCACCTGTATTTCAAAATTTTTTTACGACCTTTTATATTCACCCAAATGTATTGTAAAGACGTGTTTTAGATGTAAAATAATGTGAACTTAACGATAAAAATATAAAAAGTATGATTAGTTCAATACAAATGACTTTAAACGATATTTAGCGGAATTATCACCATTTTTTACCAAATTTTTTCCCAAATTTTTTTTCTATTTTTTGTATTCACCCAAATGTATTGTAAATACGTGTTTTAGATGTAAAATAATGTGAACTTAACGATAAAAATATAAAAAGTATGATTAGTTCAATACAAATGACTTTAAACGATATTTAGCGGAATTATCACCATTTTTTACCAAATTTTTTTTCTATTTTTTGTATTCACCCAAATGTATTGTAAACTCGTGTTTTAGATGTAAAATAATGTGAACTTAACGTTAAAAATATAAAAAGTATGATTAGTTTAATAGAAATGACTTAAGACGATATTTAGCGGATTCATCACCTGTATTTCAAAATTTTTTTACGACCTTTTATATTCACCCAAATGTATTGTAATGACGTGTTTTAGATGTAAAATAATGTGAACTTAACGATAAAAATATAAAAAGTATGATTAGTTCAATACAAATGACTTTAAACGATATTTAGCGGAATTATCACCATTTTATACCAAATTTTTTTTCTATTTTTTGTATTCACCCAAATGTATTGTAAACTCGTGTTTTAGATGTAAAATAATGTGAACTTAACGTTAAAAATATAAAAAGTATGATTAGTTTAATAGAAATGACTTAAGACGATATTTAGCGGATTCATCACCTGTATTTCAAAATTTTTTTACGACCTTTTATATTCACCCAAATGTATTGTAAAGACGTGTTTTAGATGTAAAATAATGTGAACTTAACGATAAAAATATAAAAAGTATGATTAGTTCAATACAAATGACTTTAAACGATATTTAGCGGAATTATCACCATTTTTTACCCAATTTTTTCCCAAATTTTTTTTCTATTTTTTGTATTCACCCAAATGTATTGTAAATACGTGTTTTAGATGTAAAATAATGTGAACTTAACGTTAAAAATATAAAAAGTATGATTAGTTTAATAGAAATGACTTAAGACGATATTTAGCGGATTCATCACCTGTATTTCAAAATTTTTTTACGACCTTTTATATTCACCCAAATGTATTGTAAAGACGTGTTTTAGATGTAAAATAATGTGAACTTAACGATAAAAATATAAAAAGTATGATTAGTTCAATACAAATGACTTTAAACGATATTTAGCGGAATTATCACCATTTTTTACCAAATTTTTTCCCAAATTTTTTTTCTATTTTTTGTATTCACCCAAATGTATTGTAAATACGTGTTTTAGATGTAAAATAATGTGAACTTAACGATAAAAATATAAAAAGTATGATTAGTTCAATACAAATGACTTTAAACGATATTTAGCGGAATTATCACCATTTTTTACCCAATTTTTTCCCAAATTTTTTTTCTATTTTTTGTATTCACCCAAATGTATTGTAAATACGTTTTTTAGATGTAAAATAATGTGAACTTAACGTTAAAAATATAAAAAGTATGATTAGTTTAATAGAAATGACTTAAGACGATATTTAGCGGATTCATCACCTGTATTTCAAAATTTTTTTACGACCTTTTATATTCACCCAAATGTATTGTAAAGACGTGTTTTAGATGTAAAATAATGTGAACTTAACGATAAAAATATAAAAAGTATGATTAGTTCAATACAAATGACTTTAAACGATATTTAGCGGAATTATCACCATTTTTTACCAAATTTTTTCCCAAATTTTTTTTCTATTTTTTGTATTCACCCAAATGTATTGTAAATACGTGTTTTAGATGTAAAATAATGTGAACTTAACGATAAAAATATAAAAAGTATGATTAGTTCAATACAAATGACTTTAAACGATATTTAGCGGAATTATCACCATTTTTTACCAAATTTTTTTTCTATTTTTTGTATTCACCCAAATGTATTGTAAACTCGTGTTTTAGATGTAAAATAATGTGAACTTAACGTTAAAAATATAAAAAGTATGATTAGTTTAATAGAAATGACTTAAGACGATATTTAGCGGATTCATCACCTGTATTTCAAAATTTTTTTACGACCTTTTATATTCACCCAAATGTATTGTAATGACGTGTTTTAGATGTAAAATAATGTGAACTTAACGATAAAAATATAAAAAGTATGATTAGTTCAATACAAATGACTTTAAACGATATTTAGCGGAATTATCACCATTTTATACCAAATTTTTTTTCTATTTTTTGTATTCACCCAAATGTATTGTAAACTCGTGTTTTAGATGTAAAATAATGTGAACTTAACGTTAAAAATATAAAAAGTATGATTAGTTTAATAGAAATGACTTAAGACGATATTTAGCGGATTCATCACCTGTATTTCAAAATTTTTTTACGACCTTTTATATTCACCCAAATGTATTGTAAAGACGTATTTTAGATGTAAAATAATGTGAACTTAACGATAAAAATATAAAAAGTATGATTAGTTCAATACAAATGACTTTAAACGATATTTAGCGGAATTATCACCATTTTTTACCCAATTTTTTCCCAAATTTTTTTTCTATTTTTTGTATTCACCCAAATGTATTGTAAACACGTGTTTTAGATGTAAAATAATGTGAACTTAACGTTAAAAATATAAAAAGTATGATTAGTTCAATACAAATGACTTTAAACGATATTTAGCGGAATTATCACCATTTTTTACCCAATTTTTTCCCAAATTTTTTTTCTATTTTTTGTATTCACCCAAATGTATTGTAAAGACGTGTTTTAGATGTAAAATAATGTGAACTTAACGATAAAAATATAAAAAGTATGATTATTTCAATACAAATGACTTTAAACGATATTTAGCGGAATTATCACCATTTTTTACCAAATTTTTTCCCAAATTTTTTTTCTATTTTTTGTATTCACCCAAATGTATTGTAAATACGTGTTTTAGATGTAAAATAATGTGAACTTAACGATAAAAATATAAAAAGTATGATTAGTTCAATACAAATGACTTTAAACGATATTTAGCGGAATTATCACCATTTTTTACCAAATTTTTTTTCTATTTTTTGTATTCACCCAAATGTATTGTAAACTCGTGTTTTAGATGTAAAATAATGTGAACTTAACGTTAAAAATATAAAAAGTATGATTAGTTGAATAGAAATGACTTAAGACGATATTTAGCGGATTCATCACCTGTATTTCAAAATTTTTTTACGACCTTTTATATTCACCCAAATGTATTGTAATGACGTGTTTTAGATGTAAAATAATGTGAACTTAACGATAAAAATATAAAAAGTATGATTAGTTCAATACAAATGACTTTAAACGATATTTAGCGGAATTATCACCATTTTATACCAAATTTTTTTTCTATTTTTTGTATTCACCCAAATGTATTGTAAACTCGTGTTTTAGATGTAAAATAATGTGAACTTAACGTTAAAAATATAAAAAGTATGATTAGTTTAATAGAAATGACTTAAGACGATATTTAGCGGATTCATCACCTGTATTTCAAAATTTTTTTACGACCTTTTATATTCACCCAAATGTATTGTAAAGACGTGTTTTAGATGTAAAATAATGTGAACTTAACGATAAAAATATAAAAAGTATGATTAGTTCAATACAAATGACTTTAAACGATATTTAGCGGAATTATCACCATTTTATACCAAATTTTTTTTCTATTTTTTGTATTCACCCAAATGTATTGTAAACTCGTGTTTTAGATGTAAAATAATGTGAACTTAACGTTAAAAATATAAAAAGTATGATTAGTTTAATAGAAATGACTTAAGACGATATTTAGCGGATTCATCACCTGTATTTCAAAATTTTTTTACGACCTTTTATATTCACCCAAATGTATTGTAAAGACGTGTTTTAGATGTAAAATAATGTGAACTTAACGATAAAAATATAAAAAGTATGATTAGTTCAATACAAATGACTTTAAACGATATTTAGCGGAATTATCACCATTTTTTACCAAATTTTTTCCCAAATTTTTTTTCTATTTTTTGTATTCACCCAAATGTATTGTAAATACGTGTTTTAGATGTAAAATAATGTGAACTTAACGATAAAAATATAAAAAGTATGATTAGTTCAATACAAATGACTTTAAACGATATTTAGCGGAATTATCACCATTTTTTACCCTATTTTTTGTATTCACCCAAATGTATTGTAAACTCGTGTTTTAGATGTAAAATAATGTGAACTTAACGTTAAAAATATAAAAAGTATGATTAGTTTAATAGAAATGACTTAAGACGATATTTAGCGGATTCATCACCTGTATTTCAAAATTTTTTTACGACCTTTTATATTCACCCAAATGTATTGTAAAGACGTGTTTTAGATGTAAAATAATGTGAACTTAACGATAAAAATATAAAAAGTATGATTAGTTCAATACAAATGACTTTAAACGATATTTAGCGGAATTATCACCATTTTATACCAAATTTTTTTTCTATTTTTTGTATTCACCCAAATGTATTGTAAACTCGTGTTTTAGATGTAAAATAATGTGAACTTAACGTTAAAAATATAAAAAGTATGATTAGTTTAATAGAAATGACTTAAGACGATATTTAGCGGATTCATCACCTGTATTTCAAAATTTTTTTACGACCTTTTATATTCACCCAAATGTATTGTAAAGACGTGTTTTAGATGTAAAATAATGTGAACTTAACGATAAAAATATAAAAAGTATGATTAGTTCAATACAAATGACTTTAAACGATATTTAGCGGAATTATCACCATTTTTTACCCAATTTTTTCCCAAATTTTTTTTCTATTTTTTGTATTCACCCAAATGTATTGTAAATACGTTTTTTAGATGTAAAATAATGTGAACTTAACGTTAAAAATATAAAAAGTATGATTAGTTTAATAGAAATGACTTAAGACGATATTTAGCGGATTCATCACCTGTATTTCAAAATTTTTTTACGACCTTTTATATTCACCCAAATGTATTGTAAAGACGTGTTTTAGATGTAAAATAATGTGAACTTAACGATAAAAATATAAAAAGTATGATTAGTTCAATACAAATGACTTTAAACGATATTTAGCGGAATTATCACCATTTTTTACCAAATTTTTTCCCAAATTTTTTTTCTATTTTTTGTATTCACCCAAATGTATTGTAAATACGTGTTTTAGATGTAAAATAATGTGAACTTAACGATAAAAATATAAAAAGTATGATTAGTTCAATACAAATGACTTTAAACGATATTTAGCGGAATTATCACCATTTTTTACCAAATTTTTTTTCTATTTTTTGTATTCACCCAAATGTATTGTAAACTCGTGTTTTAGATGTAAAATAATGTGAACTTAACGTTAAAAATATAAAAAGTATGATTAGTTTAATAGAAATGACTTAAGACGATATTTAGCGGATTCATCACCTGTATTTCAAAATTTTTTTACGACCTTTTATATTCACCCAAATGTATTGTAATGACGTGTTTTAGATGTAAAATAATGTGAACTTAACGATAAAAATATAAAAAGTATGATTAGTTCAATACAAATGACTTTAAACGATATTTAGCGGAATTATCACCATTTTATACCAAATTTTTTTTCTATTTTTTGTATTCACCCAAATGTATTGTAAACTCGTGTTTTAGATGTAAAATAATGTGAACTTAACGTTAAAAATATAAAAAGTATGATTAGTTTAATAGAAATGACTTAAGACGATATTTAGCGGATTCATCACCTGTATTTCAAAATTTTTTTACGACCTTTTATATTCACCCAAATGTATTGTAAAGACGTGTTTTAGATGTAAAATAATGTGAACTTAACGATAAAAATATAAAAAGTATGATTAGTTCAATACAAATGACTTTAAACGATATTTAGCGGAATTATCACCATTTTTTACCCAATTTTTTCCCAAATTTTTTTTCTATTTTTTGTATTCACCCAAATGTATTGTAAACACGTGTTTTAGATGTAAAATAATGTGAACTTAACGTTAAAAATATAAAAAGTATGATTAGTTCAATACAAATGACTTTAAACGATATTTAGCGGAATTATCACCATTTTTTACCCAATTTTTTCCCAAATTTTTTTTCTATTTTTTGTATTCACCCAAATGTATTGTAAAGACGTGTTTTAGATGTAAAATAATGTGAACTTAACGATAAAAATATAAAAAGTATGATTATTTCAATACAAATGACTTTAAACGATATTTAGCGGAATTATCACCATTTTTTACCAAATTTTTTCCCAAATTTTTTTTCTATTTTTTGTATTCACCCAAATGTATTGTAAATACGTGTTTTAGATGTAAAATAATGTGAACTTAACGATAAAAATATAAAAAGTATGATTAGTTCAATACAAATGACTTTAAACGATATTTAGCGGAATTATCACCATTTTTTACCAAATTTTTTTTCTATTTTTTGTATTCACCCAAATGTATTGTAAACTCGTGTTTTAGATGTAAAATAATGTGAACTTAACGTTAAAAATATAAAAAGTATGATTAGTTTAATAGAAATGACTTAAGACGATATTTAGCGGATTCATCACCTGTATTTCAAAATTTTTTTACGACCTTTTATATTCACCCAAATGTATTGTAATGACGTGTTTTAGATGTAAAATAATGTGAACTTAACGATAAAAATAT